>NC_085008.1:29292429-29317429 GCF_963854185.1 Sardina pilchardus
ACACACACACGCACACAAGCTGGAACCCACAAACACACACCCAAACACAAACTGGCAGTCACACACATAACAAACACACACACACACACACACAAACAGACGCATAAGCTAGAACACACACACACACTCACACACAGGCGTTGTCACACGCTGTCTGTCCGCATCGCTGACCAGGGGAGAGGAGCGAGAGACGTTCACACCCCCGAGGGCTCTTCCTGGTCAGGGCCATTCCAGGCCACTAGGTGCAGCCGCATCCTCTCCACTCTGCCTTCAGAAGATGGGAACGCAGCGCAGAGCACCACCCTGTAAAATGTGAACGCAGCGCAGAGCACCACCCTGTAAAATGGGAACGCAGCGCAGAGCACCACGCAGTAAAATGGGAACGCAGCGCAGAGCACCACGCTGTAAAATGGGAACGCAGCGCAGAGCACCACGCAGTAAAATGGGAACGCAGCGCAGAGCACCACGCTGTAAAATGGGAACGCAGCGCAGAGCACCACCCTGTAAAATGGGAACGCAGCGCAGAGCACCTCGCTGTAAAATGGGAACGCAGCGCAGAGCACCACGCTGTAAAATGGGAACGCAGCGCAGAGCACCACCCTGTAAAATGGGAACGCAGCGCAGAGCACCACGCTGTAAAATGGGAACGCAGCGCAGAGCACCACCCTGTAAAATGGGAACGCAGCGCAGAGCACCTCGCTGTAAAATGTGAACGCAGCGCAGAGCACCACGCTGTAAAATGGGAACGCAGCGCAGAGCACCATGCTGTAAAATGGGAACGCAGCGCAGAGCACCACCCTGTAAAATGGGAACGCAGCGCAGAGCACCACCCTGTAAAATGGGAACGCAGCGCAGAGCACCACGCAGTAAAATGTGAACGCAGCGCAGAGCACCTCGCTGTAAAATGGGAACGCAGCGCAGATCACCTCGCTGTAAAATGGGAACGCAGCGCAGAGCACCACCCTGTAAAATGGGAACGCAGCGCAGAGCACCTCGCTGTAAAATGGGAACGCAGCGCAGAGCACCACGCTGTAAAATGGGAACGCAGCGCAGGGCACCACGCTGTAAAATGGGAACGCAGCGCAGAGCACCACGCTGTAAAATGGGAACGCAGCGCAGAGCACCACTCTGCCTTCAGAAGATGGGAACGCAGCGCAGAGCACCACCCTGTAAAATGGGAACGCAGCGCAGAGCACCACCCTGTAAAACGGGAACGCAGCGCAGAGCACCACGCTGTAAAATGGGAACGCAGCGCAGAGCACCTCGCTGTAAAATGTGAACGCAGCGCAGAGCACCTCGCTGTAAAATGGGAACGCAGCGCAGAGCACCACGCTGTAAAATGGGAACGCAGCGCAGAGCACCACGCTGTAAAATGGGAACGCAGCGCAGAGCACCACCCTGTAAAATGGGAACGCAGCGCAGATCACCTCGCTGTAAAATGGGAACGCAGCGCAGAGCACCACGCAGTAAAATGGGAACGCAGCGCAGATCACCTCGCTGTAAAATGGGAACGCAGCGCAGAGCACCTCGCTTTAAAATGGGAACGCAGCGCAGAGCACCACGCTGTAAAATGGGAACGCAGCGCAGAGCACCTCGCTGTAAAATGGGAACGCAGCGCAGAGCACCACGCTGTAAAATGGGAACGCAGCGCAGAGCACCACGCTGTAAAATGGGAACGCAGCGCAGAGCACCTCGCTGTAAAATGGGAACGCAGCGCAGAGCACCACGCTGTAAAATGGGAACGCAGCGCAGAGCACCACGCTGTAAAATGGGAACGCAGCGCAGAGCACCACGCTGTAAAATGGGAACGCAGCGCAGAGCACCACGCTGTAAAATGGGAACGCAGCGCAGAGCACCACGCTGTAAAATGGGAACGCAGCGCAGAGCACCTCCCTGTAAAATGGGAACGCAGCGCAGAGCACCACGCTGTAAAATGGGAACGCAGCGCAGAGCACCTCGCTGTAAAATGGGAACGCAGCGCAGAGCACCTCGCTGTAAAATGGGAACGCAGCGCAGAGCACCTCGCTGTAAAATGGGAACGCAGCGCAGATCACCTCGCTGTCAAATTGCATTGCGTTGCAAAGTCGTGGCTCTTCACGTGGGCGTGCGTGAACCCCTTCGCAAATCAACGCCTCGTGCCGGTCTCGTCTCGGAGCATTATGGGCTCAGACGGGGCTGCCTTCACCGCCACGGCAACCAGAACGAAAGGGCCCGCCCCGCCGCGTGATTTGTGGTTGCCACCGTTTACTCCGCGTTTAACCAATCATTAACCTTGAAGTGGCGGAGAGGCTGCACGTCTACTGTGTGGGGGAAAAAAGGCAGCTAAAGCAGAACTTAAAGAGGGTGGAGGATTTATCTTTATGTTGTACAACCCCCACCCTACACACACACACACACACACACACACACACACACACACACACCAATGCTGTGAGCGTCACATGAAGGTGCTGACCTGTGCTACCCTAACATGTGCTGAGAGACTCATTAGGTGCTATAAGGAAATGCATAAAAAGCCCCGGTCCTCCTGAGGTGAAGCCCCAGCACAGGAGAAGGGGACAGTGTTGCCATAACTTTGTGTGTGTGTGTGTGTGTGTGTGTGTGTGTGTGTGGAAATAGCCCGGTCTGACCTTCCTCCCCAGCCAGGGAAAACACCCGTGAGGTCAAAGCTCCTCTAGCGCTGGTAGCAGCTCGTGTGTGAGGGTTCACAAAGGTGTGTGTGTGTGTGCGTTCGTGTGTTTCTGTGGGGATGCCATGATGTGTGTGTTCAGTGTTTTAGCTGACCAAACTTGACCTCTTACCTCGGGGTACCTGGGAAGGGAGCCTGTGGAGCACCAATGAGATTGCTCTGGCTGTGCTGCTGTGGAGCCCAGACATGGCCATACATTTCATCCCTCCCCAGTGAGCAGTCTTTTGGACACATGCCTCTTGGCTGCAGCCGTGTTCCGGAAGACCTGACTGATTTTTGGCTTTGTTTCGTCAAGGTTTAGACTTCTGTGGTCTACTGCCGAATGAGTTGACGGTCAGGGTATTCGTGGAAGTAGCTTGTGTGTGTCTGTGTGTGCGTGCGTACTGTGTGTGTGTGTGTGTGTGTGTTTGTGTATGTTTGTTAGAGAGAATATGTATGTGTACTGTGTGTGTGTATGTGTACTTTCTGTGTGTGTGCGTGCATGTGTGAGAGAATATGTATGTGTACTGTGTGTGTGTGTGTGTTGGGCCTCACTATTGTTCTTTGTCTCAGAGGAAGTCTGTTGGCTGGGCTCCATGTGAGCCTCTGAGCCTGTCTGCTTGCGGCCTGTGCCAAGATTGCACAGCAGCACAACACATCACTGCGCTCTTAGGCAGGGGGCACTGGGGGGGGGGGGGCACTGGGGGGGGGGGGGGCACCACCATCAGCCTCCAACAGTACAGCACAACACAACAAACTGCTGCTCCTCAGTGATGGAGAGAGGAGGAGGAGGTGGAGGAGGAGGAGCAGGAGTGGGACTACAAGGGCCCTTTGAACACGACTGGAGGGTGTGAGCTCTTGGCCCCCCTCTGCCCTGGGACTCCCTCTCATCTCGATATGAAAGGTTTAGCTGGCGACGTCACGGCGGCGCCTGGGCTGGCATGGTGCCCGGGATTAGGGCACTGGGAGCATGGCATGGCAGACCGGGTTTGGGAACCATGTTCCAGTAGCCCAGATCAGATCACCTCACCGAGAGACTGGCAGCGGACGGGGCTCATGGCCTCTGTGTGACTGTCCCAAGGGTACGCTGAACTCAACTCGGGTCACTCCGTAGCTCCTAGCACAGGAACAGCTACGGCTACATGTTCGGGGATGGTCCCACAGGCTTGGATGGACCTGGCCACTTTGCCAGGTGACCTTGCCCAGCGGCGTGTGTGGGCATCTGTGGTTCTCTATGTAGAGTTCTGTTTGTCCGTGTTCCTCTGTCAGGGCAGGATGGATGTGTGTGAACATTGAGGTTCGACTGCTGTGAGGAGTGTAACCGGGTAGCATAAGGAACTGAACATCTTGCCCAGTGTTAACAATAGCACAGAATCATTAAAATATCATGGAAACACATTCATAATAGACAACAGACTGATTCCAGACTGATTAGTCAACAACTTGGAGAAAAAAGCACAGAGCACAAGACAAGCAGACTGCTGTCCTTAAGGTACAGTACAGTACAGTATAGATTGCATAAGGACTGTCTGTACTGGACGACTCCAGCAGGGAGTGATATTGATTTTGTCAGTGCAGCGGCTGTATTTCCTGGGACTCATAGTTGATAACTGATAGCCTGTAGGCTGAACAGACAACTGGTATAATCTCTGTGTCTGTACTGAAACTGAAGATTTCCTCGGAGACCCAGAGTTGGTATTGCCCGTATATATTTCCGCTCAGAAGCCTAGCAATCCCGTTTGTGCTATTTCTGAATCTCCTCGAGTAATGTTCCTGGCAGGCTGGAAACTGTCTGGAAACTGGCCTCAAAGCCCAGGATTTTCTGACGGAAGCATAAATTTAGCTTTTTCGTTGTTGTTCACTCATATGTTGTTGATTAGATGGAGTGAAGGGATTCATAATGATGATGGGGATTGCGCATGAGTCAGCCTTTGAGTCAGAGCGATCACAAGCCGCTCATGTGTACTGATGATGGATATCAACAGTGGTGCAGAAGCATTGAGAGAACAGGACATGTTGAGCCATTACGCAGGGTCAGTCAGTACGCAGGCCACTGTGTGCACTTTCATAGAGTATGCAGTCGGCTGTGTGTTCGGTTTAAAGTGTTGATTATGCTGTTGATTGATTGTTAGGGTATTCAGTATAGTGTGTGTATACAGTACGTGTGTGTGCTAATTCTTCTCCCTGTGATTCTTTTTCCAGGACCAGTTTGAAAACCTCGACAAACACACACAATGGGGGATCGACTTCCTGGACAGATATGCAAAATTTGTGAAAGAGCGGCTGGAAATCGAACAGACGTATGCAAAGCAATTAAGGTAAAGCCCCCTACTCCTCTCTAACCACTCATGTGCTCAGAAAAAATAGAATAGAATATATACTTTTTGGATCCCGTGAGGGAAATTCGTTTCTCTGCATTTAACCCAATTTAACCGAATTAGTGGACACACACAGCACACAGTGAACACACAGTGAGGTGAATCACACGCTAACCCGGAGCAGTGAGCTGCCTTCCCAACCAGCGGCGCTCGGGGAGCAGTGAGGGGTTAGGTGCTTTGCTCAAGGGCACTTCAGCCGTGGACTGGTCGGGGATCGAACCGGCAACCCTCCGGTTACAAGCCCGAAGCCCTAACCAGTAGGCCACGGCTGCCTCACGCGTTTGTGTCCTGAAGTGACCTCTTCTGTAATCTACTGGACATCACTGAGAAACGTGTGAGAATCAAGTGATTACTTTTGAACTCTTATTAAATCCTCTCAAATCCCGCTTTTGAGCCCACTGGGTAAAAGTCAGTGTTACGTTAATGGTGAGAAGCTTGTTTGAGCGGAAAGAGATGTGACTATTTTTAGCAATGTGTGTTGGGAATTTCAGAATCCACCACAGTGGTCAAGTGTTTGTGAGGTGACGAAGCGCTGGGCTGACCACAGTGGGCAGATCGTATAAAAATAAACAGTGATGAGAGCAGTGCAGCCACGTCATTTGCACATCGCTGGAATGCCTTTATTCAGAACAGCTTAGTTAATGTATGTAGGATATACATGTAACAACCACCATACAAGTGACCTTGGGTTTGAGAAAGGCACTATACACAAACGTATGTTATTATGTACAGTAGGCTACACTTACGGTGCTGCCTACTGGTCAAACCCAGGACTTTGACGATATTGGTATCCACGACGACCCCCCGTGTAGATCACCTGGTCATCAGCATCAGTGGCCTCAAACCAGCGGCAGAGAAAACAGAGTGGCGACAATCCCATAATAGGGCCTGGACAAACATGGCAACGCTTTCCCATGCTAGTCCAGGTTATGGGAGTTTTGGAACTTCAAACAGCCAATCGCTTGCTCAGTTATCAATGAGTTAATTGATTACATCCTCCAGCATCCAGAAGTACAGTACATCCCACCCTCCTGCCATTCAGCCGTTCAGCACAGTTTTTTTGGAAGTTTTGACCGTGTGGTGGCGACATCAAAGAGTGTCACAAGTCTCTCTTTCTACGGCTCTGACTCAAACTGTTCCCAAGTGTGCGCATGGCCAACTTGTTTCTGGACACTAGAGGCTCACAAGGAGAGTGAAATTGAGCTGCCGGTTTAGTACGAGAGGCCAGCGTGTGTGTGTGTGTGTGTGTATATGTGTGTGTGTGTGTGTGTGTGTGTGTGTGTGTGTGTGTGTGTGTGTTTCTCTGTTTCTCACACGTTTGCTGACAGGTCATGGTATTGTGTTTCATGGGTGACCTTCATGCCATGTCTCCTGTGCTGGGAAAGACTCACTTTTTTTCACAGACACACACTCTCTCCCCCCCTAGACAAGGGGCACAGATATTTTGTTACACTAAGCTAATTCTGTGCTCACTTGCTTCCTGTTGCGCTTGTTTGTAGAGCCAGTCAACATGTACAGCTATCCTCTTTTCTTTGGGACCAATTTTACCCACTTCCTCCAAACATAACTCCATAATAGAGGGGGTTACATGGAAATAACCTGCAGAAGATTAATCCTATTGTCATGTTGAACTGTAGAGGAACTACCATTGAAATGCAACGAGATGAGAGGACCATAAAATGGTAATGGTCTCCTTCTAGACGTGCTGTGCTAGCTGCTAGCATGTTTTTGTTAAGGCCCAGCTCAACTCAAGCTTATGTGAATGTCTCTGACTGGGGGACCAGTAAATGTTTTAACTGGTGTGAGCTTTTGTGTGTGTAAAAACCTGCGCTTCCTGTTTCATGTGTGCGAGTCCCTCTCCCCTGAGGTGTCAGTCGCAGCGTTCCTGTCTCCCTGCCCCCCTACCCAGAATGCACTGCTGCATAGCCGCCACCGCCGCAAGGCACAGGCAGATGAACGAGGAGCTCCAGCTGTGACCCGTCAGCCCCATGAGGCCCCCCTCTACATCTACATCTCTCTACATCTCTCTCTCTCTCTCTCTCTCTCTCTCTCTCTCTCTCTCTCTCTCTCTCTCTCCCTCCCTCTCTCATTCTGTCTCTCTCCCTCTCTCATTCTGTCTCTCGGTAGCCGTTAACTGACTGAACGCCGCCTCATCCGCGGCTAGGTTTAACCGGCCATTCCCCGGCTAGGTCAGTGAGGACAAGAGGCGCGATATTCCAAAGCCGCCTCGGTGTAGGCGTAAACATGTAAGAACTGGGTGTGAAGTTGAACAGTGACGTACAACAACATAGGCGTCGAAGTCTCGTGACACTACTGTCATTCTCAAAACAGCGCAGCTCTCTGTCAAGTTCTCTGCTCCTCCGTTTGATATTTCTAGATCTTCTGACTAAGTTTACTACTTATCCAAACTGACGACATCACCACTGTCACTAAATATAAAGCAAACATTGATTTTCACTCGGTGCTATTCACTGACCGTAAAAAAGTGTCATTAGTAGCCTATGCAGTATGCAACTGTTCTATACAGTCTGGTATGCACTGTTGTTTGTGGCTAGCTAGACTTGCTAGCTCGATGTGACAATAGCGCGGCTCGGATATGCTTGTGTTACGTTCAAGGGGGAAATGTAGCCTACGGCTAAGATGGTTAAGCAGCCTGTTGTCATAAGATAGTTGACTGTTACGCATTATATAGGTGTACTAGACTAGTCAGCTGATGTGTTGTGGGATAAGGGGTTTATGCCACGGGGATCTTAAACAGGCCACTTCCATGTAATGTCATTCCTCATATTCATCTGGTAATAAACATTTCCTAACAGAGTAATTCTTGCCTCGTCACAATATCAACTCTCCACTCATTCCGCTTGGACTAATGCACCCCCCCAGCACACGACGTCATTTCAACGTTGATATTTGGGCTAAATCCCGTCGGTCCGTCATGGCCCTGATTTCAACCAAAATTAGACGTAGAATAATGGTCTTGTTTTGGCCGGCCCATTTTGGTCTAAGGAAAGACGTCTTTAGCACGTCCTTTTTCAGACCACATATCAACTAATTAAATCCTGATGTAAATTATCAGTTATAGTCTACCTAGGACTACATTATCGTTCCTGTCGACCATCTTTCCCCCCCGGGGATTGCCCAAATCCGCCGCGAACTCTACGGGCGCCCGGCGCCGCCATCTTGGCTGCCGTTAACTGCGTGTGTGACTTTTGTTTGTTTACTCATGGCAACAGTTGATATGGACGGACAACTCTGTTTTTAGCCTTCTCCCCTCTGAAGAAAAAAATCAGAGGAAAAATTCAGATGGAAAAAAATCAGTCATTGAAATAATGAGTAATTAAAATTCTGATAAAAAAAAAAAATCACATAAATGTTCACGTAAAGGAGACAGGAGTGAACTCTGCGCATGTACAAGAGGAACGGAGGCGGGAAGCCGTAGCCGAGCCCATTAGCCTATATCACGCCGCCATTTTGAATATTCGCTAGGTGTCGTGCTACTTCCGGTCAACACTGTCTTATGGAGAGTCCAATGTAATCGGAGCGATGTATAAGTTTACAAGGAATTTGCGGCATTTTCAAAAGATAAGTCTATCACAGGTGGAGGAAATTGTGGAACTCCACACGAAAACTAAGCGATCCAAACTGGACCGGGGATATAAATTGTCCCATGTACAATTTATATATAATTATGAAGGCAAAGGTCAGTCGGCTAGCTAGACGGCTAATACCAGATAGCCAGATAGGCTACTAGATATAAGACACAACAGCTTGTAAATGCACTTCAATAAAGCAGCCACGTAACGAAACAAGTATCATGTACTTCTACTACACGTTCAATATTGGATTGTGGATATAAATCGTTCCATGAACAATCTGTATAGTTGTGAAGGTAATGTTGATGTCAGCTAGCTACATGGCTAACGTCAGATCAAAACCCATAGCTTGTATTGCACTTCAATAAAGCTGTGTAACAACATTATTAAGTATTTTATGTGCATATCTTTGTATGGTCTTCAAAGTAGTAGGCCTGACGTTGTGAGATCATTGTGCTACCGATCTCTTAGAAAGATCGAGGAGCCGCAAACAAGGTGTTTTAAACATTGAATCTATCAGGGGCAAAAGGAACAACGGCACCGAAATAACTATTGTTTACATACGCATCTCCATCAAAACGACTTGTCTAGAGCATGCATCAATAGCCTAATAACTATAACAAACGCTATACTTACCCCGTGTTTCTTGTTAAACATCACTGAAGCCTAGTTGATTGATACATATTCCGTGCAACAATGTAAGACCTGGGCGACTTTGAGTATCTTGCAGTATTAATATGCACCTTCCTGTGTAGGCTAAACAGTAGTCTACAATAGGGAGCCTAACTTGTGTCCCTAAAAGGCAAGCTTACATAAAACGCCAAGCAGGTATATCATTTTTTAAGTGCCTTGTGTGCCTGTCTGTCCTTAATATGGTCATCATTTGTATGGTATCCAAAACATCTCCACATTGAAACACACCTAATTGGTAAATTGTTGCAACGCTATGCAAGACAAATCTCTTATTTCTTTCACCAGAGTTTTAGTTGTTGTTCCACGAGTTCAGGTTCAGAGACTTTTGCTAATATGTTCCACTCACCCCACTACTACTGACACTAACTTCGGCCAGCAAGACCACGAAGGATATGCTATTTTGTGCGCTGCTGGTAGAGAATTTTGTGATCACATTGTTGCACAAGCCATGTGCTCAGGTAAACATAACTACACCAGTTGGTCATTTAAAAAAAACATTGGGAAGCTGCAAAGTGAGATCTACATTATACGGTATGCGCTACAAAGGTTAGTGTCAAAGTACCAACAAGACACATGTTTTATTGAAAAACGTGTGGACATTATAGAAATACAAAACATAGAAAAGTACACACAAAATTAACACAATGAACAAACTATAACCCAATTATCTATATATATATATGTGTGTATGTATGTACACTCTGAGCCACCTGTGAAGAGAGCAGGCTCAAAGCAAGTCATGAAGTCCTTGCTGCCAGGGGGAATAAGACCCGGCAGTGGTTGGCAGGGAGGATCCTCAAGGAAGCATGGCAAACCACAGCTATGAGGCAGGGGCTGGAGTACGTGGATCACTACGTGGATCTCTGGCAGGTCAAGGTTTCTTCTGTGGCTTTGTTGTGATCCATCTGGGAGCAAGGTTAGCTTGTGGTCACTAGCCTTCCCTTCCCTGGTGTGACAGTCACTGACACCAAGTCAGACATTTCCGAGGGGAGGACTTGGTGAGACGAATTACCTTAATTGATGTCCTGAAAGACAAATTAGACTTTTTTTTATCATTCCACATTCATGTACGTTTTTATCATTTCCACATTTATGAACATTTCTTCAATAATGTGTATGTGTGTGCATACATGCATGCATCTCTTGTTCAATTTGGTATTTTTCCATGTATTTTCTTGATTTTGGATTCAGTGATTATTTCTAGAAACTTCACATATTAGATTAGATTAGATTAGATTCAACTTTATTGTCGTTGCAAAAGTAAGTACAACGAAATGCAGTTTAGTATCAAACCAGTAGTGCAATCATTAAAAAGTGCTTATTTTCTTTATAGCAGTATACATATAGATAAAACACCAAATGCAGCTTGATTCATTATGTACATAAAGTGCATAGAGTAATCAGACAGTCCATATTAACAGAATTCTGTATAATAGTGCATTGATGAGGTGCATTTGATAAAGGGCAGTTATCATCGGTAGTCAGACCATCTCTAGTCCATGTGCAAGGGAGAGGGGGGCAGGGGCTAGTGGTGGGTCTTGGTGTTGAGCAGTGTTATGGTGTTTCTGAGCCTGCTGGTGCAACTCCTAGGCTCCTGTAACGTTTCCCAGACGGGCGGTTGGAGAACAGTCCATGACTGGGATGTGTGTGGTCCCTGATGATTTTGTGTGCACGTTGCAGACACCGTGAGTGATGAAGATCAGTGATGGTTGGGAGTGATGTGTCAATGATTTTGTGGGAGTGTATGGGTGTGTGTATGCATAAGAGCAGGGAAGTAGAAATACTCACATGTCAACACAAGCACCTCCAGTTCCTTTATCCTCGTGTGAGCTTGCATCCAATGCACCTGATGCAAACACATAAACAAGTAGAGAAAAACTGTAAGCAACAATGCTAATTAATGAGGACAGTAAATTATGAGTGCTGTGTCACATACCACCACAAGAATATGTGTTTCAGTAAATATGTATTAACTATATGTGTATGGAATAATCTCTCGCTTTAAGCCTACCTTACAGACAGACTTTGACACGATTTGGGAAAGATTGTTGAAAGATTGTAGTCTTTTAACGTATGCCCCTCATTCAAACTACTCAAAAGACTACAATCTTTCAAGAATCTTTCCCAAATCTTGTTAAAGTCTGTCAGTGTAAGGTAGGCTTTAGTTTTAAAAACACACTAACACAATATGCTGTCTAAACCGAGCTAACATTTCTAGCTATTCATGGGTCTCATCAGGTCTCTTTCCACAGGTGTATCAAATCAACCTAGATTATGAGTGCTGCGTTAGTGCACCTGTCGAAAGTGACGTAATGAAACCCATGAATATCTTTGCTTTGTTACTTAGGGCAATTTATTGGCTCTGTACACTAGATAGAGACAAAGTCCCGATGTCAAAAAGCAATTGTATTAACGTGTAACGTTAGCAGGCACCGAAATCCTGCCCTCCTCCGTGCACACACAGGCTGGTGTTTTCAGAAAAAAAGCTGGAAGCTAAAATCGACCTGAAACCGAGCAAACTGGCACACAGCAGTCGCCCACGGTTTTAAGAAGCTCAAAACACAGTTGCATGCATTGTATTTCTTACGTTTTGGTATGATTGAAGTGCTCATTAGTCAGTGCTTTTCTGACAGCTATGACAACGAAGAGACGGCAAGAAACACGTTCGCCAACCATAAGACAAACACAGAAGTTCGTCTATATCTAGTGCACAGAGCCAATAAAAACCTCCAAACAAACATAATATATTTGCAAATGTACATCTGGCTATTTATCTCCTTGCCAATTCATTTAACGCTACTCAATGGGGATAAAAACTTACCGGGACGGTCGTTCGTTAGTTCATTGTCCGAAGCAAAGCTAGCTAAGCTAGCAACAGCAACATCTTCCTTTCCACACGGTTGGACTTCTCAAACAACCCCAGTCCCTCGTTGTCGTCGTGAAAACAGACGTCCTGGCTTGGGTTGTGTCAGAGACCGTTGAACAAACACAAGGCACTGTCTTATTTAACTCTACATGGCTTTACTTAAAGCGCTAACGTTAGAAGCTAGCTATTCCGAACAGGTCGCTAATACGAAAATGCTATGCTACAAACAACTGTGACATTATAGACGTTAAATAGTGTTCCCTCCTCCCTCTTCGTGGCTTGAATCCATTTTCTTCGACGGCCCACATCAAGGAGAAATGTACGAAAGCTAAAAGCGGGATGTTTCTGTTTGATACCGGTTCACAGAGTTTTATTACACCACCTCTAGCTTCTCTGCTCCCCCGTGGTCATTCACTATGAACGGCGATTACCCTGACCGGAAGTTTAGTTCCAGGGACCGGAAAGGAAAGCCGAAAGACGCCATTTTAGCGTGAGATAGGCTAATTGGCAGCGTAAATCACCTCGGCGATTAGCCGGCTATCAGTGAGTACAATCGGGACTAGCCGGCTAAAAGCCCGTGCATCGCCGGCTATCTGTGCAGTCAGTAAACGGCTGGTATCTCTCTCTCTCCCTTCTCTCTCTCCCCTCTCCCTCTCTCTCTCATTCTGTCTTTCTCCCACTCTTGCTCCCCCCCCCCCCCCCCCCCAGGCTCCTCGACAGCGTTGCCTGGTTACGGCGTCGAGCCCTCACCCCCCTTCTCACACACACACACATATATATATATATATATATATATATATATATATATATGTACACACACACACACACACACTCACACTCACACCCAGTGCAGCCAGCAGAGCTCCTCTAAACAGCAGTGGCATTTACCCACGTAGAGCGCGTTTGCTTTACTGTCTGGGAATTCCAGTTTGAGGTCCTCAGCTGTTGGCAGTCGTGTGAACATGCAGGAATGCTTCAGATTAGTGTTTAAAGAATATGCTTACTCTGCTGAAACCGCCATCGCAGAGGCACAGCCACACGTCAGCCCTTCTCATCAGCCCCATACAGGACATGCTTGAGCAGCTCATCTTAATCACGCAGCTTGTGTTCCACCTCAGTGTGCTCTCATTTAATAGCTTTAAAGATTTAAAAGACAATTCAATGGGAAGTGCATTGGATTTTTTTTTTTTACTACAATGGAAGAGCTGTCTATATCATATTACCATATTACACATATATAATTGCTGTATGCTGTTATATCATTGTGTTTTGTTAATAGTTAATCATTCCAGTAATCTGGTTTAGATGCCTTGATGATGGTGCTTGGGTATGCTCATAGCTTGACCATTATGGGTTTATTATGGTCATGCTGTGAATTTATTGCACCCATAATTGAAGACGCTGCAGCACAGTACAGTATGGTAATCTCTCAGTTGTGACCTCAAGCTTCAGAAATGAGCCCATCAGTCTTCTTAGCTCCCCCAGGATGTTTATAGGACCCCTCTAATAAACCTGCTCTGGGGTGGTAGAACCGACCCTGCTTTGGGGTTGGTAGAACCGTTCCTGCTCTGGGGTTGGTAGAACCGTCCCTGTTTAATAAACCTGCTCTGGGGGGTAGAACCTACCCTGCTCTGTGGTTGGTGGAACCGTCCCCGTTTAATAAACCTGCTTTGGGGTGGTAGAACCAACCCTGTTTAAGGAACCTGCTTTAGGGTGGTAGAACCAACCCTGTTTAATAAAGCTGCTCTAGGTTGGTAGACCCGACCCTGTTTAATTAAAAAAAACAAAAAAAAAAGCTCTGCTTGTGTTCTTGAAGAGCACCCCTGAAGGGTGTATCCCAAACCTAGAAGGGGGAAGTGTTCCACTGACCTCATTCTACAGTAGAGGGAAACACACTGGGGTGTTGGGAGCGGATGCTGGTGCCTGATGTCGTTACTGGAGCATGGTTGGGGGTTGAAATTGGGGATTGGGGGAGGGAGATGCCTCTTCTCCCTAAAGAGAGAACACTGTGTCTAAACCCAGCCCTCGTCTTCTCAGGAGGCATCCTTACTCACAGAAAAAAAAAAAATTGTGTGTTTTTCTCCTTATTTTAATTTAGATTTTATATGTGCTGCATGGTAAAAGAAGGGGGGGGGGGGGGGTTGAGTTTTTTTTCTACTGGTATTTTTGACCTACTTCTCGACTTCCATGTTTTCTCTCAAACATAAGGGAAACATGGTGTCATTCATGCATGGCAGAAAAGAAGTCCTGTTGTGTTTGTTTCTTGTTCAGCATTGTGTTTTGTGGTTTGATAAGTGCTGAGGGCCAGTTTACAGTATGTTGTGCTTTGTTTTGGTTGCATTGTGTGGTGTGGTGTTTTGTGTTGTGTTGTGTCCTGAAAATCTGTCCTTTCGTCCTTCACAGGAACCTGGTGAAGAAATACTGCCCAAAACGCTCCAAAGACGACGAGCCCAGGTATGTTCTCCTGCACTGCTCTCACTCACCTATCACTGATGGCCCTGTAAAAAATGACTGTAAAAAACATCTCGTAAACCCGGTCAGTAGTGAAGCCACTGGATGAAACAAAAAAAAATTGCGAAGATCAACTAGAATGCATTTCCCGGTGGGAAAGTGCGAAGTGTGCTTGCTCCGACGCGCCGCGAGAGCGCCCCGGCAGGATACGCGACAGCTCGCCCTCAGGTCAAAGCGCCAAAGTTTGGCCAAGACGCGAAGCTGCTTCGAGTTTGGCGACGTTGCCCTCGATTGCCGAATTCTTACACTGACCTGACGAGTTGCCTAGGTTTATCAGTGGTATGTCCCAGAGCATCTCCAATGTAAAAATGTAGATGTCATCCCAAAGACGTAAAGAGATATGAGCCAAAATGCATTTTTGCTAATTGCGGTGCCCCCTAGTGGCCAAATTACAACTTACATTTACTGAGGCTACTTTGGATGGTGTCCAAAATCATCCCGCCAAATATGGTCTCGATACCTCACAGCGTTTCCGAGATTTGACCTCACTTCCTGTTTGGACGCTTCACCATCGAATTTGATTGGCTGTCACGGGCGAACGCTTTCATGTATGAAAATGAAATGTACACCTCTAAGGTCTGTAGACCTTGTCATGGGCGTAGGCAGAAATCATAAAATGGGTGGGCCTAGAAAAATTCAGGTGGGCCTGAACCCAAAATATGAATATTCAAATTTGACAAATTATGTTTTCAATAGCTGAGTGACAGTGGTTGTCCTTATCGCCTATACCTATTATCGTTTATATGGGCCTATTCCGTGCTACCGCTTTTAACGCACAACTGAGAAATAGGCGATAGTTATTAATCAGCTATACGATGCTGCAACCTATCCGAAACGTCTACCAAGCCTTCTCTGGTCTGTACTAGGCTATATCTTGGGTAGGCTATTCGTTTACAAGCGCTTTTGCACACCTCTTTTGTGGGGACAGGCGCGTTGGAATAGGTTTAAACAAGTTAGCCTACTTAAAGGGATAGTTCGGGTTTTAAGACACGAAGTTATATGGGTTCCCCGTCAGCAACGTTGTGCATCAGCACTGACTTACCCCGCAACAGCGTCCTGTGAGCCGAGATCCAGCCGGTTTTTGATGCTGAAGAAAGTAGTCCGGCAAGTTTCTGGGGTCACGAAAGTAAAGTGTTTTTCTTCTCAAAACCATATGCGTTCAAAAGAGTGATATATTTGCACCACAAAAAAATTCAAACCTCGTTATCACTTACTTATTTTTCGCAATTCCTATCACTGCGCGCTACTGACAGCTGGACAACGTTTTTGTGGTGCAAATATATCACTCTGTTGAACGCATATGGTTTTGAGAAGAAAAACACTTTACTTTCGTGACCCCAGAAACTTGCTGAAGAAAATAGTCCGGCATCAAAAACGATCAAAAACCGGCTGGATCTCGGCTCACAGGACGCTGTCGGGGGGTAAGTCAGTGCTAATGCACAACGTTGCTGACAGGGAACCCATATAACTTTGTGTCTTAAAATCCGAACTATCCCTTTAAAAGAGAGAAGAGAGAATCCCGCACACTGTCCATTACGCATGCAAACTTTTAATCACAGTATTCACGACGTTTCCGTCATAGACCTTCCTCAGGTGAATTTATGACCGAAACGTCGTGAATAGCCTAGGCTACTGTGAATACAAGTTTACATGCGTAATGGACAGTGTGCGGGATTCTCTCTTTTGAAGTACATATCTTGGGTATTGCCATCAATGTTCAAATAAAATATGTTTTCCTTTTTCATTTAATTCGCTTATGCGCCCAGTTCCCAAACGTTTGCTGATACTGATTTAGACATAGCCTATGCAACTGCATGTTTGTGGACATCGTGCCATTTACCTGTGAGATTATTATGTCAGTCAGCTGCACTCTCTCACGTCCTTTACATCATTGATTCCCGGGGTCGGAGATTTTATTTGAGTCGACCGTATAGTGTGACAATTTAAGCAATAGGCCTACCTGTCTACTTTCTAAATATGATCAGCCGCAGTTGTAACGAAGTGACATTGAGACCTGCTGCGATCTACTTTGATTAGCAGGTTAATGAACTGCACTCATAGGACTACAGATATTCGTTTGTTAAGCTTCAAATAGCTAGGCTTCGTCCGTCTACTTTTAAATAATATGACGCTGAAGCCCTGGCAGATGCGTGTTTGGTCCTAGCAGCAGTGGCGCCTGCTCAGCTACGAGTACCGAAATAATCTCCCTGTGTATATAATCACTCCATGTTGGCCTACCATAACTTTCCAGCTATTTATCTCTTTCTGTAAAATAACTACATGCATTTGTTCAACTTCATGAGCCAGAATAACGTAGCCTAGCCTAGCTGGGCTGTTCGGAATGCACACATTTTGTTTGCGCACGAGAGAGAATGGCAGCGTTTAGTGCATCTGACGTAGAGCAAAATATATAGCCTATTTTTATTATAATCGTGGGTAGGTGTTGGGCGCCAGGTAGTAGTGGTAACTACCACATCAGAATATTGCCACAATGTTCCTCTTGTTCATTCACGTCTTAAAGTGCCACACCAGTCAGCGATATAGCTTTGAGTTAGTAAAACGAAAGTTTTTGCGTTTGTTACGCACAGAGTTGGGTGGGCCTGACAGACAGGTGGGCGGGCCCACCCGTGGCTACGCCTATGGACCTTGTGTTGAATTAAGTATGAGTCGTTCACGTGTAGCTAGCATGAAACACGTAACCACTGAAGGAAGGAGGGAGCCTAAGGAACTAGGCATGTTTCTAGAACAAATACGAGTAATGTTAGGAGTATAGCTATCCTGTTATGCGGGAACATCCGCAGTTTACTCACTGTTGAATAAGTTGCAATGTGTTATAGCCTCAAATGGATGGTAAAATAAACAGGACGACTCACCTGTTCAAATGATGTAATAGGATAAAATTTGGTTTTGATATGTCAAAGCAACCAGGCTGTTACTGGTTAACGTTTCTGAATATGAAATCGATTTTGGATTGGTTGCATGTGATAAAAGCTATGCCATTTCCTGTCCAGACAGCATTCATATTCAGAAATACTGTACACCGGCAACAAAGACACACACACACACACACACACACACACACACACACACACACACACACACACACACACACACACACACACACACACACACACAACTCTTTCAAACAGAAACGTCAGTCCGTTACATCTGCCTCTTGTCCACAAACTGCATGTCGCTGAGTTGACTAGCAACGAAGACTTTCACATAAACACACACACACACACACACACACACACACTTACACACACACAGACACACCACCCCTTCAAACACAAATATCTGTCTGTTACGTCTGCCTCTTGTCCACAACCTGCATGTTGCACAGTTCACCCACATCTACCCACAATTCTTTGATTTATAAATAACCCCAGCATTAAAAAACTGCAATGTGTCAAATCTTATTATACAACAATTGGGTTCTATGAAGCTGTTTCTTTGTTTCTGATTGGCCGAGAGACGTTCCATGAGTTGAAATATCCCACGATAATCCACTCTGACTTTTCACAGCTAATAATAAATCACTCCGCGATACAATAGAGAATGGGAATGTGACGTCGCGGACATTTCGCGGTTGCGCCGCGGTGGCGTCTGGGATACATACGTGAGGCCACTGGTACGCTGCTGCCAATGCTGTACCATTGTAAACATCGTAAAACATTGCTAACTCGCTGTTTCTAACACTGTTTTTCACACATCATGGGACGAACCTGTTGTGTTGTTGGATGTAACGTCCGTGCCCACGATCGTCAGGTAAAAAAAATCAACAACGGAGTGTCTTTGTATTACTTTCAGGGTCTCACGTCCACTCTCCAGACGGTCTGTCATAGGGATCCATGTTACCGATCAAAGATATCTTTTCTATATAACGTTTCCTCGCGTCTGGCAGGAGCTTGTCTCTGTACGGTCCATTACTACTTCTACTACTAGTTTTTAGCATAGTAGCCTAAATGTTTACATCTAGTGTTACTGTTTTGGCTAGCCGATCTTGTTCGAAATATCATAGGTTTCCATAGGTTTCTTGTTTATAATTCGCGCCGCGGCCTCACCTAATGGAGGAAAACGCCCTTTTTGTCCCAGAATGCACTGCGCCGCTAACTTCCGTTCCCATTCTCTATATCAAATTGTCAAGTGTAAAACGAACTGTCACGTTGCATCCAAGCTGAAATACAGATACTCAGAACATAGAATATGACGGAGGTGGATATTAGCTAGTTGGATGGCATGTAGGCTAAGTAAAATAGTGATGTTTCAAAGCTAAATGCATGTCCTAACCAGACGCAATGCGAGCTAACGTTTATTAGGCTATATTCTGCATTGCTTGACAACGGGAGAGATAGAACTAACGACTGGCTTTTGGCCATAGCAACGTGCTTTTAGAACTAACGACTGGCCTTTGGCCATAGCAACCATCCATTTAGAACTAGTAACGGCAGTTTGTCCTGCAAGTAATAGAACTTTGTGGCGGAGAGAAGTTAGTTCTACAAACAAGACAGTTTTAGCGATTTACATTATAATGGGAAATTAGCGCAAAAAACAAGTGGTAGAATTGTTGTATAAAAGCAATATAGCACTTGTGATCGTGGGTTGTTGCTGGATATTCCCACGGGTGTAGTTGCCTGCGCCACTCGGCCTCGGGCCTCAAGGCTACGGCCAAACAACACCCGTGGGAATATCTAGCAACAACCCACTCCCACTCGTGCTATATGCTTAAATATGTATACTGTATGTATATACTGTATGGGCAATTCCATGCAAAACTGTCAAGTCCATAACCCCACACAGCATCATACTATGATGTGGATGATGATTTCTTAAAATTTTACCATTTCGCTCGCGCAAAAAAAAAAAATCATCGTTCCTACATCGTTTTTTTCATCGTTCCTACAAAGGCTTCGTCATTGTTTGAAGAACATTTATCAGAACCAACATTTCTAGATGATGTTGGGAATGGGGTAGGCCTACTATTACTAAAATAAATGCATAAGGTAGCCTATGCCTGTTTTTTACATCCCGACTATTTAATGTAGGTTTTAGGCTAATCCTACACAGTGAGAGCAACAAGTTGGCCAGAATTATATGAAATAAGGGCATAAAGGGCATGAATAAGACAATTCCTTAGGAGGGGTTGGGAATGCCTGGGTTGAGTTTGAGATGCATTAGGCCTATAGCCTACACATGGATCATCACTATTTGTTTTGTGTTTTTATCCAACTTTGATAACATGCATATAAATATGGAGATCACTTTCTTTTCGCCTTTTCATTGTTATTAGCCTATGCCAATCAACTGAGTTGAATGCTGTGCATGTTGTCTCTACATAGGCTACACATATTGCTGTGCATGTTGTCTACACAGCCTGTAGCCTACACTGTTGGCTAATCTAATTAGGCTACACACTTTGCGATAAGTTGACATTTCTGATTCTGACACAACCATCATACAAAATAAAACGAACTCAGTCAAAAGCCTGTTGCAAAAGCCAAGTTCAGCGGCCACAACGTTTTGAAACTTTTCCTCCGGTTCCCATTCGGCTTATGTGACATTTGCAACGTTTAATCATCTTTAACATCGTTCATAGACCTTTACTGACCTCAATCACGCAGACCACCGCAGCATCAGTCTCTCTCTCTCCTGCTCCTCACTAACTTCTTGAAACGTCTTTGTATCATCTAGCCAATGAATTGAAAGACAGTCTAAATGTTCCCATGCCAAAAACTAATGCTATACAATGCCATTTAGTTTTCACTCGCAATAAGAAGCTGTTAGCCTGAGTTTGGTTGTTCGATGTTGGCATTTTCCATAACGTTCCATTTAGCTGCCGAAAGCAAATGAAATAGACAAATAGCTTACAATATCGCCAGGCTGCAATATCACCTTTCCTTCCCCATAGCTAAATGTAGGCAACGTTAAGCAATTAACTTACAATCTCACTATGTCGTTCACTGCGAATTGTGTCCTCTCTTCCGCCCACAGCACGGGAACGTTAACTACGCTCGCCTGCCTACCGCGCTAGCCAGAGCGCTAAGGCTCTGAGGCATGGGAATCATAACGATACTTTCATTCAATAAACAGACTTGAATTTATAGTTTGACTCGCTTTGTTGTCATGTTAAGTTAATATCTGCACTATTTTTTATTTATTTATTTATTTAAATCCGACCCAAAATTATAGGGGGGGCTTGGAAATATTTTGGGTAGGCTGAAGCCATTTGGTGATGCCTAGGCTACTCTTTAATAATAATAATAATAATATCTTGGATTTATATAGCGCCTTTCATAATACCCAAGGTGAGGTGGCCTGACCGGCCTGACCAGCGATCACGCAGTCCACCCATGAGTCCACCAGTGCAGTTTACATGATATAGCACTGCCTAGCCTACCACACAAGCATCTGCCATACACAGCTTATTTTCTCCCTCTATTAGTGAGCTATACCCTGACGGTGTCATTGATAATCAATCAGGAGGAGTAGTTATTGAAAATAATCACGCTGACGGTGTCAATGACAATCAATCAGGAGGAGTAGTTATTGAAAATAATCACGCTTTAGACATGACCAGCCTACTTCAACTTGGTGGCACATAGACCATAGCTAGCAATAATTGCAAATATTTTTAGATCTTCTGACTAAGTTTACTGTACTTATTCAAACGACATCAGCACCACTGTCACTGGATATAAAGCAAACGTTGACTTTCACTCGGTGCTTCACTGACTGTAAAAAAGTGTCATAAGATTATCTATCTATGCACTGCCTGATGCTTGACAGCAATTGCTAGCTCGATGAGTTGCTACCATGGATTTAATTACCTTTCACTGCCTTCACGTCTGCCAGGCTCCAAACTGTCTTCATAACAGCAGTTGCAATTCAGTATTAAAACAGCCTTGGTAAAGTTAAAACCAACTATTTGAACTGCAGTTAGTTTAGCCTACCCTCATAACTAGACCTCTCAAATTCCGAAATTTGAAGTCTAAATATACACACTTTATGTTGAAAGTGTAACTGCGATTACATTCTAATTAAAATCCTCCTTGCCTTAGCAGACAGGGCGACCGCTCTACTTCCGGTATTTCGCCGACGTTGGGAGTGAAGTTTACCCAGAATGCTCAGGTCAATGCAAATCATCCAAAACACACCGTCAGTATGAAACATCGTGTAATTGTCGAGTATATATACCAAGTAAACACTCATAGCATTTAACAGCGCGTAAGTCCGTACTTGTCCTTCGGGGCCATGGCATTGCTTAGATCTAACAAGTCTCAGGATGAGACACTACGTTGCGGACCATCCCAGAACTAACCATTGTACTGTTGCGGACCATCTCCAACATCCAATGAATACTTGAAAGGTATGAGTCTCCTCTCATTCGCTAATGAATGAATGACAGGACATGGCAGAATTCCACAGTGTTGTGAGAATTGTACAAATATGTTTTACAAGAATGGCCTTGATTTGATTTTTTTTTTGAAAATATCAACATTGTATCTTAAATCACTCTGAAATGTCATTTCTGCATGACCTAAGCAATTTAAGATGAGCTATTCCAAATAATAGTATACATTCACAAACACACACGTTTTTGCTAATTATAGAGCCATCGACAGACCAAATAACACCAAAGTTATTGAGGGTGCTTTGGATGGGGTCTCAAGTCATCCCACCAAATATGGCTTTCATACGTCACAGCATTTCCAAGATAGGCACACTTCCTGTTTGGCGGCTTAGCTCGCTGAATTTAATTGGTCGTCACAGGCGAACGCTTGGACGTATGAAGGCGAAATCAAGGCATTTGATCCGCCTTGGTCTGTAGATCACGCGTGCCAAGTTTCATGACGATCGGATAAACTATGCGGCCAGGGTAGCTTTCCTTTGACTTTGGACAAAATTCAAAATGGCGGAAAATCCATCATGGCGGAAAATGACGTCATATGGTGCGTTGGAATCGGCCGAGTCAGAGGATTCCAATGGTATAAGTTTTATCAAAATCGGCCATACGGATCAAACGTTACGGGCATGAACGCGTTTTCCAACTTTGACCAGTTGGTGGCGCTAGAGCGTGAGAGTGGCGAGCATGAAACCTGGTGGTGTCAATCAGGGTAGTCTCCTCTATCAGCGTACCAAATTTCATGACTTTATGTCTTACGGTTTGGGCTACAGGTGGAAAAATGTGTGGGCATCAGCGCTCAAAAATCACTTTTCCATTCATTCCTATGGGAAAAAATCGACCGGAAAAACTGGAATAACGGGAGAACGACAAGGCGTATCAAAAAGCTGTATACAAGCCACCATCCTCGCATCAGGACCGACGCGTGAGAGGTGGAACGGCGTCTCTAGCTCTAAATCCCTAGGACAAGATAGGGAGACAAAAGTTTGACTTAAGATAAATAAGTAGTATATGAAACGCACGGAGAACAATAGTGTGCTTTTGCAAGCACACTAATTAAGATCAATTCTAGCCAGGACCTGGCCAATTTTCTGCACCCTATGGTCAGACTCCAAAAGGCACTTAAAGGAGACCTCCGCCATTTTTCACATACTGTACTGTAGATAGATCTCTGTTTCTCAAAGTCTTTGAAATCATGCCCCCAGAATATAGCACTGCAGCTGCCTGGCTAATCTAGCTGTTGGCTGCAGCAACCCGAGCTAGCTAGGCAGCACTGATTGTTTTCCCTTTTCTGTTTGTACCGACCGTACTCTGTGACTCTGAGAAACAGAGATTGCCGGAGATTTCCTTTAATGTGTGGACTGTGCCTCCAGTTCTGCCGAAGAGGCTGACCAAAGTGTCCCTGATGTGTTCAAGTGTCCCTGATGTGTTCAAGTGTCCCTGATGTATTCAAGTGTCCCCCCATACCCTCATGTCTTCGGAACGTAAGTGCATGGCGCCATGCTGTGCATGTTTACTGCGGTCATTTGTCCCGCACTACCTGCCCCTCCGACGGTCCCTGTCTCAATGGCACCCCTTTGCATTCCCCGCCAAAGGCCTTTGATCCGGATCGGGACAGTCCCAGCGAAAGCGCTTCCTCCGTGTCCCGTCTGGAGGAAAAGATGGCTCCTCTGGTGGCCCAGACATCAATAAGCTCCTTTACACTTCTGATGGAGTATAATGATCTCTCGGCGACAGCGACGGCGGCAGCTGCTGCCAAAACTGTACCCAGAGAGAGAGCGAGGGACAGAGAGAGAGACATAGAGAGAGAGAGAGAGAGACTCTTTATAGCCTCCGGGCATGTTTTACGGTGGCCTGAGAGTCCTGGGGACGGAGGGGACCGGGGAGTGAGCGCACCAAGCTCCCGTCCTGCTAATGAATTGCATTAGACACGCACCATTTGAGCCTCTGTGTGCGTGGCCTAACGGGCATTCCTGGGCGCCGGAGCTCTCTGATGTGCGGGCAGGGCCGTGGGACACACAGACTGCGGGGGCGGCCTTCAGGGGGGAGGGTGACAACGTGTGTGTGTGTGTGTGTGTGTGTGTGTGTGTGTGTGAATACTGTATGTGTTTTGGTGTCAATGTCTATTCTTTTAAGTGTGTGTTTGCATGTACATTTGTGTGTGTGTGTGTGTGTGTGTCGGTGAGAGTCTGTGTATGTATGTGTGTGTGTCTGAGAGTCTGTCTGTGTTTGAGAGTCTGAGTGTGTGTGTGTGTGTTTGTGTGTGTGTGTGTGTGTGCATATGTATGTTGGTGAGAGTCTGTGTGTGTGTGTGTGTGTGTGTGTGTGTGCATATGTATGTTGGTGAGAGTCTGTGTGTGTGTGTGTGTGTGTGTGTGTGTACGTGGCTGTGGCTGTGGAGACCTCCCATGCCCCAGAGGGAGTTTTCCAATAATGTGAGCAGAGCCTGACTGGGAGGTTGGGCTGGTCTGTAGGCTGCTCTAATCAACACTGACTTCAACTGTCAGCCACACAAGCACACACACCTGCCCTCCTCCCCAGCAGCAGAAATAGGGCTTAGACACGCACACGCACGCACGCACACTACAACTACTCAAATCTACTTCATACATCGGTGCTCTTTTTTTCCCCTTTAGGTCACAGTGATGCATTAGATTTGCATTCATTAGATATGCATCTGTTTGCTGTGGTTATTTTCTGTGTCGGTGTGTATCAGTGATAATCACCAGATCTGTGAGACACCACCACACCAGCTCTTGTTTGAAGTTCTTGTGAAAGATGGAAAACATGCTTTGCCTGTGGTTTGGTCTGCTGTGTTTGCCATGTTTTAATGTGCCATGACGAGCTGCCTGGGTATAGTAGTATAGTAGCTCTGTTGCTGGATCA
>NC_085008.1:29322429-29324929 GCF_963854185.1 Sardina pilchardus
GGAATGGTGTCGGCCGGGAAGGCCGTGGACGAGAGAAAGGTACTTTATTTTTTTATATAGCGCATTTCACGTGCACTGAGTGCAACCCAAAGCGCTTTACACAGAGACAGTGCCGAAATGGAGTGGCGTAGTCGCCAGCGTACCCATGACAACACAACAAACAAATTCACAAAATAACAAGACACAAGATGCCGGACGGAGTGGCGTAATCGCCAGCGTACCCGTGACACCAAGACATGAGACAGACAAACAAATAAACAAATGTCAAATACATAATAAAACAAACAAACAAACAAACAGAAAAGTCCACGCCAACTTAGTCCAACGTTGAGCAAAGGGCTGGATGATTGGGTGGAGCGGAAGACATGGTGGGGACGAGGGGGGAGATGTGGAGGTGGGGGAGGCCGTGGACGAGAGAAAGGTGAGCTAAGGGCAGGATGAATGGGTGGAGCGGAAGACATGGTGGGGACGAGGGGGAGATGTGGAGGTGGGGGAGGCCGTGGACGAGAGGAAGGTGAGCAAAGGGCTGGATGATTGGGTGGAGCGGAAGACATGGTGGGGACGAGGGGGGAGATGTGGAGGTGGGGGAGGCCGTGGACGAGAGAAAGGTGAGCAAAGGGCTGGATGATTGGGTGGAGCGGAAGACATGGTGGGGACGAGGGGGGAGATGTGGAGGTGGGGGAGGCCGTGGACGAGAGAAAGGTGAGCTAAGGGCAGGATGATTGGGTGGAGCGGAAGACATGGTGGAGACGAGGGGGAGATGTGGAGGTGGGGGAGGGAGAGGAGAATGTAGGTGGAGAGGTGTTTGGTTGGGTTGGTGCACGGGGAGATGTGGAGGTGGGGGAGGGAGAGGAGAATGTAGGTGGAGAGGTGTTTGGTTGGGTTGGTGCACGGGGAGATGTGGAGGTGGGGGAGGGAGAGGAGAATGTAGGTGGAGAGATGTTGGGTTGGGTTGGTGCACGGGGAGATGTTGGGGTGGGTTGATGTGTGAAATCTCTGTGAACATCTTGCCACATGTGCAGAGCAGGCACTGGAATGTCTTGTGAAGTAGCAAGACAATTTGAAACGTTTCATCAAGGATGCATCCAGGATGTACTAATGGACCATCTTCACCTAAATGTTTGAATCTTAGGACTTTTATTCTCCTAGACTTGTTGGATGTCACAAGTACCCAAATCCAGGTGCAGACAAATAGATATATCCACCATAATATTTTGACTTTTTTAAGTGTGCAATGAGCCAAACATTACATGATCGTCTACGATAATTGGCTATATCCAAATCGAGGCTCCTGGCTCCAGGCTCCAGACCCTGATCAAACTAATAAGCTTTCTGGCCCTGGATGCATGTTTTCCACTATACTGCCACTCTATACACCAAAGATTCTAGAGCGTAGCGCTCTATGATCTTTGCTATACACCAGCTATACACTACCACCCCCCTATATGGATGGAGACTTTTGACAGAGACATGACTGGTTTCTCCAGCTATAGAGGACGTGATGATGTGTCTCTCCTGAGGAGTTCTAGTGCAGCTGTTCGGTGACCTCCATAGCGTCCTATCCAGACACTGCGCCCAGGCTCACACTCCCCAGACGCCCCTAAAGAGCTTCTCCCGCCTGTCCCGAGTTCTGGTCACTGGCTCTGCGACTGCCTGACCTCAGTAACACTCGTTCAACCAACCCGCCCACAGCAGATGCAGTGACCACAGCTGTTTTCCAATCACAATGTCTTCTTAATGTCTTTGAGTTAATGTTGTTGTTTTTGTTGTTGTTTTGTCGTTATTTGTTTGATGTACAGCAAAACATACTCAGATCTATAGCCATCCTCCCACTGCCAGGACAAAGGTTGAGTGGTGTGAATATGACTGTATCTGACAAGACTAAAACTCATTTATGAGATTATTCTTCTCCTATTCCTCTCAGTCTAATGAGGTCTAGGGTGGAGTCAGCGTGGTGTTTTTCATCTTGCGTATTTAAGGAGCCCAGGAGTTGGTGGGAGCTCTTTCTCAAATAACTCTTTCCCAGAGAGCACTCCGCATTCATACCTGGTGTTAGCCATGGTCATTATTTCAGATGACTTGTCTGGATGTCTAAATCCACTGTAATGATTTTCTCTCTTTGTTGTTTTTGGTTTGGTCTGGTTGGTTTTGTTGTTTCAGGATTCAACCATCGTGGTGGAATCCTTTAAGTCCGGCTTCGAGCCTCCGGGCGACTTCCCCTTCGAGGACTTCAGTCAGAACATCCAGCGGACCGGGTCGGACGGAACCATCGGCACGCCCAAGAACGAGGGCGGCAAACCCGACCCCAAACACTCGATGAGCAAAGCCAAGAACAAGCTCTGGCTCTTTGGTAAAAAACCAAAGGTGAGTCTTAGTCTTGTCTCACCTGCTCTTGTCACCCAGACGGATCCAAAGCAGTGTTAGAATAATGTTGTTGTTTTTGCCCTACACAGCACCTTGAAGTGGGATTCACATAGTGAATCATAACACACACCAACCC
>NC_085008.1:29327429-29354929 GCF_963854185.1 Sardina pilchardus
TGAAGTGTAAGTGTTCCTGTTTGTATGTGTGTTAATGTAATCTCCATGTTTCCGTGTGTTTGTGTGTGTGTGTGCATGTGTATGTGTGTGAATGGAATCCAAATGTGCATGTGTGCGAATGTAATCTACAAGACCGTGTGTGTGTGCGTATTTATGTGTGTTTGTACTTGTACATCTGTTCTCACATCGTGTGTGTTTGTGTGTGACAGAGACGCTCTAAACAAGATGAAAGACGTGTACGAGAAGAACCCGCAGATGGGCGACCCCAGCAGTCTGCAGCCCAAGATCTCCGAGACCATGTGCACTATGGAGCGCCTGCGCTCCGAGATCCACAAAAATGAGGTAATGCTCCCCAGTGACGTCTCCCCAGGTCCTGGACTTATAAGGAAATTCCTCCCGAATCACACACACACACACACACACACACACACACTAACACACATCAGCCACATACAAACAGCAATGTAGCAAGCGGAGAGCTGCTCACTAGCACCACCTAGTGGTGGCCATATGACCTGTGTGGCTTGTGGAATTCTTGTGCGTGTGTCTCACAGGATGTGAGTCAGGATTGAGCTGGACGTTGAATGGAGCCTGAGGGTTTGTCATGGGATAATGTTGGATTTTTTTTTTCTCCTTGTGTGTTTGCCCACACACACACCCACACACCCACACAAACACACACCAACACATCCACACACACACACACACACTCACACACACACACACACACACACACAAAAACACACACCAACACTCACACACACACACACACACACACACACAAAAACACACACCAACACACACACACACACACCCACACACCCACACAAACACACACACACACACACACACACACACACACACACACACACACACAAACACACACCAACACACACACACACACACCCACACACCCACACAAACACACACCAACACATCCACACACACACACACACACACACTCACACGCTCACACACACACACACACACACAAACACACACACACACAAACACACACACACACACACACACACACACACACACACAAACACACACCAACACACACACACACACACACACACACACACACACACACACACACACACAGAGCTGGTTGTCGGAGGTGGAGGGGAAGCAGAGCTCCCGCAGTGACCGTCGGCCCAGTGCAGATGTGAACCATCATGCGCCTCACGGGAGAGAGAGGTACGAGACAACACACACACACACACACACACACACACACACACACACACACACACACACACACACACACACACACTTGCATGACCACAGTCCCACCACAGGAGACTCTTAGCCATATGGCTTTGTGCTCCACTAGCATCAGTATTGTACACCATAACACACTGCCTCTCATTGCTCATTTTAACACTGTTTTTAACACTAGGTCGTGTTAAACGTTAGGTTGTTTATTAATGTCGTGGATCTCTGAGTTGTTAGAAGCAACACCCTGTAAAAGTGAATGAATCCTCTCAGCCCTTGTCTGGCAGGTGCCATGCACGAGTAGCATATTTACTCGCATCTCTTCCTGCTGCTTCAGGCCTGCTTTCTAATTTGATGTACTGTGATGCCATTTATCAGCTAAACCAGATTAGTGTTCAGTTCATGGAGTCAGGCAGCTGGACCAAGGAGTCTTCGGACCACAGATCAGGCTAAGGTCCTCATCAAGCAGGACTAAGAATTCACCTACATGCTGCATTGTCTTTCTCCAGAATCACTATTTACTGAGGCACTGACAGTGAGTGACATCCCAGATCAGTTTGGGTCAGGTTTTTTTGTAGACATCTTCATAGAGTAGAGTCGAGCTGTGAGAGCAGAGCTGTGTTGAAATTCTTTGAACAGAGGCAAACATTCAAAGCGAACACGTTTTTCTTAGAACTGTTAAATGTGAATGTTTTTGTGTAAACATTCTTCCAAGTGGGTACATTTCCAACAGCATCCACATATGAGAACTACCTCCTCAGATAATTTTGGCAGTGCTCGCAAGGCTCTCATAACGAACCCAATACAAGCGAAAAACCATTTGCAAACAGCAGTGAATTTGAACCCAGATCAGGCCTTCGACTCTTAATGAAGGTGATGATCCATGAGTTGACTGTCTGAGCAATGTAGCAGGGCAGCCTCATAACTGGTTCCATGTTTTCTGATTGAGTGATCATGGCCGTTTTGCATACTGATTAAATGATCCATTTAAAAGAATGTTGCCCAGTATCAATAGGAATGTTCTAGAAGTGCAATACTCAGGAGCTCTAGCAGCCCTAGCAACAGTGCTCCAAAAGCTGCCTTATGTATCTTCAGAATAAGAGTTCAAAGGCTCAGAGCTTCAGGTGCTGTATGAGCCTTGCTGACACTGACATTAAAAATGGCAGTTGGGTAAAGTGTGTGTGTGTGTGTGTGTGTGTGTGTGTGTGTGTGTGTGTGTGTGTGTTTTAGCCCCGAGGGTAGTTACACAGAAGACCCCAGTCAGGAGCACCGCGGCCCCCCCCAGCCGGACCCCCACGAGTTTGACGACGAGTTTGATGATGATGATCCACTACCAGCCATTGGCCACTGCAAAGCACTCTATGCATTTGATGGTAAAAACATAAAATGCGTGTGTGTGTGTGTGTGTGTGTGTGTTTAAAACTCACTTCCTCTTACGCCCACATAGTTCACATACATATCACTTACACACCAACCAACACACACTGTTCTCTGTATACACACACACACACACACACACACACACACACACACACACACACACACACACACACACATACATACACACACATACACACACATACACATATACACTCAACAGATACAACAGACAAAAAAGTCATTATGGAAGCCTCAGAGACTCCTTCAAGCTCTGTGCAGAAAGTAGCTGTAATGTCATTTGTATTGTGTGTGTATACAGTACACTGCTGTTCATCAGATGTTATTTGGAGTTATGCTTTTGTGTTTTAATGGATATTTGTGTCAGAAATTGTTATCTTTGTCCTGGTATATTTCATACCCTGTAACAGTGAAGCGTCAGAAATGGTTATCTTTGTCCTGGTATATTTCATACCCTGAAACCCTGTAACAGTGAAGCGTCAGAAATGGTTATCTTTGTCCTGGTATATTTCATACCCTAAAAAAAGTGAAGCGTCAGAAATGGTTATCTTTGTCCTGGTCTTGACGAGTTGCTGAATGTCACACAAGATGGTGCTCTGACATCATCACCCTCAGATTTACTCTGAGCTATTTTCCCTTCCTCCCTCTCTCCCTCTCTCCCTCTCTCTCTCGGCGTGCAGGCGCTAACGAGGGCACTCTGGTGATGAAGGAGGACGAGGTGCTGTACGTGATCGAGGAGGACAAGGGCGACGGCTGGACGCGGGCGCGCAAGCAGACGGGCGAGGAGGGCTACGTCCCCTCCTCCTACGTGGACATCACGCTCGAGAAGAACAGCAAAGGTGCCGTCACCTACATATGACATCACACATATGACGTCAACATGCAGCCACCCCCTCCCCACCCCACCCTCCCAACCCCACTCCCCCATCATCCTCACCATGTTTGGCCCACCAAAGGCTCAGCGTCTTGTGGATTGGCCTCGCGGTTGTTCACTGTGTGAGCGAAGGGACAAACACGTTTCGTGGCGATGGCTAAACTGGACCTGCATGCGTCCAGTGCTGTAGAAACTGACCCCTCCGTATTCCTGGAAGGGAGGATGTGTATGATGGCAAAAACTGCGTGGCCCACAAGAACTCCGATAGAGTGTCTGATCATTTTTATCTGTGACGTTTGACGTGATTTTAAATGTACCTTTTTAAAATCTGTCCAAAAAAAATGCATTTGGTTGATTCTGGAGTCGGAAGTGGAGTTCTTGTCTGATCAAACGTGTATATGCAAACTCATAGGATGTTTGTTTGTTTATCACTTCTTGTTGGTCTTATTGTAAACATTTTATTTGTCTCAATATTTGCAGATATACTGTATGTCTTCTCACCGGGTTACCTTGATTCTTTGTCTTTCGTACTGTCTATCACAGCTAGGCAAACATTGATGCAGTATAGCGTCCTCCATCAGCCAACCCAGGCTCACCTGACATGCTTTCAGGATATAAGGATTCATCACAAAATGGGCTCATGGTCCTACAGTAATAGTCATATTTAAGAGGTGTTTGTGGGCTCATGGTCCTACAGTAATAGTCATATTTAAGAGGTGTTTGTGGGCTCATGGTCCTACAGTAATAGTCATATTTAAGAGGTGTTTGTGGGCTCATGGTCCTATAGTAATAGTCATATTTAACTGAAAAGTGTTTGTGGGGATTCAAGCACTGACCTTCCCCTGTGTATGTGCAAGGCAGAGACTCGTCAGCCTTAACTGCAGTACTGTGCTCTTGACACGAGCGTAGCTGCGCTGTGAGCTCCTCTAGTGACAGGTGGGTGAGGAACTGCTGGTTGGCATGGGCCCTGGCACACACACACATATGGGCCCTGGCACACACAGATGGACACGGTTCCATGACAGGTGGCACATGGGGGGCTCCCTGTGTGACGGGTTCTGTTCAGGCTTTTCTTTGGGGGGGGGGGGGGGGGGTCTCCGGTGTCTTCTTGTCTCTCTCTCTGTCTGTCTGGCTTTTCTGTTCTCTTATCTTTTCTTTATCTTCTTTTTTCTTTTCAGCCTTTCTCTATTTCTGTTCCTCAGTCTCTTTCTTTCTCTTTCTCTTCCTCCTTCTCTTTTTCCTTAGTCTCTTTCTTTCTCTTTCTCTCTCTTTCTTTCCTTGTCTCCTATACTGTATCTCTCCCTCTCTCCAACTCCTCCACCTTCTTCCTCTCTCTCTCTCTCTCTCTCTCTCTCTCTCTCTCTCTCTCTCTCTCTCTCCTACTCAATGGGTCAGTAACTGGTTCTCTCTTCTCTCCTCTCTCTCCTGTACGCGTGTGTGTGTGTGTTTGTTTGTTTGTTTGTTTGTTTGTGTGTGTGTGTGTGTGTGTTTGTGTGTGACTCCAGGTTCCTGAGTGGAGGTGGTGGGGTGTGTGTTGGTGAGGCATTTTGGTGGAGGGCACACACGGCTCTCACTCTTTAAGGGGGGTGGGGTGGGGTGGGTGGGGGGGGTTTGAAGGAGCGTTGGCAGGACAGAGCAGGACGCAGGAGGGGGGTGGACGATGGTGCCGAGAGGGAGCAGAGGAGAGACAAAGCCCCTTAGAGATGCAGGACGCATGTTTGCATGCAAATCCATCTTTCACTTTGACCATCCACCCTTCCATTCCCTTAACAGCACCAGAGATGTCTAGGAGAAGGGGAGAGAGAGAGAGAAAGAGAAGGAAAGATAAAAAGAAAGTAGAAAGAAAGAGAGCAAGAAACAAAAGAACTGGGGTGAGAAGGGGAGTGAAAGGGTGTGGGATGAAAGGGGGGGGGGGTTGTTATCTCAAAGCTTCAGGTAGGAAAGTATCCGATAGTAGTCATAAATCACCCTTTGCCAAGTCCAGCATGCATTGGTCTTCATCTCCTCTCCAGAGAGTGCGTCCGGCCCCCCCGGCCATCCACCGGCGTCCTCCACTAACCAGCCTGCCTTCTAGCTTTCGTCTGCTGCGGCGTGTCCAGCCCTCGCTGGGCATGAGATACTAGCCCTCCTGCCTCCTCCCCCCCCCGTGTCCAGCCCTCGCTGGGGACGAGATACTAGCCCTCCTGCCTCCTCTCCTCCCCTGCCATTCTGTATGCTCACTGTGTCTTGCTCTGCTCCTGCCTGAACACTGTGTCGTTTTTTAACCCTCCGCAACCCTCCGGGACACCTCAGGTCCACTCCTGTGCGCTCTCGTTGTTTTTTTTGTTTTTTCTCATATCATGACTCTTCTTCCTTTGTTTCCTTTCTCTGGTCATGTATGCTTTGTTCATGTTTTTGTTTTTTTTCTTTATGTTACTGTTGACTTGTTGCCTTGCCGACGCCACCATCTTGAATGTTAACACCGTGTCATGTAACCCATCACATCGCATTGCATCATATCGCATCGCATCTTTGCTGTTCATCAGACGCTCCAGACGAGTCTGTAGCGCAGCAGCCACTGCTGAGCCCAAAACACCCCCTCTACTCCCCCCCACTTCTCCAACACCACCTCCCACTCACTGCGCCAGTGCTGCAACCAGTGGAGGACTTCTGCAGTACCATCCCACACCACCAGAGGGTGCTCCCACAACGCGCAGAGCAGCAGCAACAGCAGCAGCAACAGCAACAGCACCAGGTGGTCTGGAGGTCCTCAAGTGTGGATGCTGGAGAACTCCCAGTCCCCTTCCTCTCCACACAGAGAGAGCGCTGACCGCAGATCCACACTGACCAACGCAACACCAGCGTCTGCAGCCCAACCCAGCCCAACCCAACCCAACCCAACCCAACCCAGCCCAACCCAACCCAACCCAACCCAGCCCAACCCAACCCAACCCAAACAAGCTCAGCCTAGTGCCTTGATGTTGCCCTAACCGTGTTCAAATGGATGAGGCGCGGAGTGAATAGCAGTCCATCTCTTGCTCCGCTCCTCACCATGAGGGGGCAGGTAGGGGAGATGGGATGTCATCGGTGCTCCCTCCCCCAACCATGCCCCATGTTTGGCGCCCCCTGCTGGTGAATCTCTTTTTCAACTCTTGCAATATCACAGGTGCTTGGCAGACATAAACACACGCACACACACACACACACACACACACACACTGGTGCTCACGACTGCTTCCCCAAACCAGTGAACCACAATCATCAGAAAAATATACATCTTTTCTAAAGCGTCTATGTTTATTGTGAATGTGATTTTTATTTTTTATTTTTATTGTTTTGTGATATGCATACACAACTCATGCATATATGCACAGCATATTCGCTGTGCTTATTATGCCTGTGAGGTATGTCTGATTTGCCTAGTCTGATTTTATACATTACAGAAATCGTATGTTTTTAATATTCTCTCATTCCATACTGAATGTGTTTTTTATCTTCACGACTTTTTAAATGGGGGGAGGGGAGAGGGGTGCAATAAGCAAGCATTTTTCGCCTCTCATGATTGTGCTGTTAGCCCATTGTAACCATGCTCTTCTGACTAGAGACCTGGTCTTGACTAATGCACTTTTTTTACCCTATAGCATTTGAAATAATAATGAATAAATTAATGAATGATGTCGTTCCTTTATGCTACCTTTTTATTGCTTCTTTCCTTTTGTAAAAATGTACAGTCCAGGCAGCAGTGACCACTATGGTATATAGGATGTCTTGAAAAAACTGAGAGGAATAAATATTTCAGCTCCCTCCTCCCCCCTTTGCTTTGGCCCTTCTCTGATATACTATGCTGTGGTTACTCCTGGGAAAGGACACCTAAAAGAAGAGACGTTTGTATTTTAAAGATCTCAAACTGAGTAGCCCCTTGTTGCTGCCTGTTACGGTCCCCTGTGACGGAGGAGTGTGTTGGGTACAGCAGGTTTAAACCCAGTCTGGGCTGGACCCCACACCTAGAAACCCAGTCTCAGCTGGATCCCTCAGACTTCGAATCAGATCTCAGCCTGATCCAGCTGACTGAGTAGTTGATCTGGTCTGGATCTGGTCGATATATATACACCACATATGAGTCAGATCTGGTAGATTCACAACAGATCTCCTTTGAATTTCCAGTAATTTCCAGCAATTTACAACAAATCTGTTCTGAATCTAGCTGAGATTTACAACAGATCTGCCCTGAGTCTCAGCAGAGACAAACCAGATCTGCTCCAATTCTCCAGCAGATTCCGTCTGCTCCGATGGCCTGCTTCTGGCTGTGGCCTTTCAGGATGTTCAGACTCAGGCGTTTGGAGGTCTGACTCTTGCGGTCGCTGAGATGGGTTCCGTCCGGCCGGAGGGCCCCCGACGCCGTACTTCTCCTCCAGGCAGCGCAGGGGCAGCTCCTCCACGTCCATGTGGCTGACCTTTTGACCTTTTGACCTTTTGACCTTTTGACCTTTCAATTATTCGAGTATTGGAAACTGTGACGTCTCCTATCCTATCCTACCCTTCCTTTTCATGGCATCGGGATTGTTTTTGTTTATGTCGAATGTGAAGCTGCTGATGGGTGTGTAAAGGTGACTGTGTATGTGAGTGTGTGTGTGTGTGTGTGTGTGTGTGTGTGTGCGCGCGCGTGTGTGTGTGTGTTATGGATTTCTTATGAGAGATGCTTCTTTGGGGCCTTTTTCATTTCTTCAAATGGAGTCTAATAGTGGAGACCTTGTCTTGGGTAACAATCATCAGTGCTGTGGTTGTAACTCAGCCCCTGCTGGGTGCTTTCTGGCAAGGTCACTTGTGGTGGCTCGTGCCTGTTATTTTGGCGTAAGTCAGCCAGACTACAGACTTCCCCTGCTCTGTTCATCTTTTGGGAAAAGACAGTATTTAGCGACTACAGTGTCGCACAGGTTGACTTGGTTAATACATCCAGTTTAGTGTTGACTGTTGACATACATTTCACACAACCCGATTGTACCAGAGTGCATTAAGGTGGTAATCCAGTGCTGTCTCATTGTAAAAAACTGACTTATAATCACTCCATGTGTGTTTTGTTTTTATCAAACTTCTTTTCAATAACAAGTTGCTGCAGGCATGGTCTGTGAAAGTAGGTTACTGTTGCACCTTACTCTGGCATCTCATTCTGGATGTGTATATTTGAACAATGATGCCCCTTTCAGCAGAGGCTGTAGTGCTCCAGGTTAGACACCATGCTTCATGTAAAACACTAACTAATCCTGCAGAGGGCGCTCTTCTGCCAAGAGTCATGCTGCCATACAACTATTAATATCGTCATCGCCATCTTAATTAGACAAATTCATCGATAGATTTAAACAGCAGTAACAGGCCATTTTCACCACATCATCGAGTATTGTGCATATCTTAACATAACCCATCGATGCATTGTAACTATTATCTTACTGATTCTATAGTATGTACTGTTCTCTCAACACACCACTTTGAGAGGCCTGTCACCCAGTCGTGCTCGACCTCTGGGAGCAGGAGCATCACCCCGGTGGACACACCAACTGTGGAGAACCGCAGCACGGACCACCGACGACAATGTTTTTTCTGTTGTTGTTGACGTTGAAATGTACAGAAATTCAGTTGGATGGCAGTACTTCCTCATCTGTGCTCTCGTGGGCATGTTTCCTTATACTTTTAAATGTTGTGACACATGGCATTCATCCTGTTCTCTTTCCATACATTGTTCTAATAAAATGTACATACAAGTCTGAGTCCTATCCCCTCTTTGGCACACCACAACTTCGTTCAGCCATGGCATACAGTGCCTATAGAAAGTCATCATACCCTTTTGAAATAGTTACTTTTTTTGTCTTACAGCCTGAAATCAAAACCCATTTTAAAAAAAATCTTTTCCAGTTTCATTAACAAATTTAGCTGTACAACATCAAAATAATGAAAAAAAAGTCAGCAGTTCTGAAAATTAATAAAAAATTAAAAAGTAGAATAACAGGGTTGGAAAAGTCATCATACCCCTGACTTAATACTTTGTAAAGCTTCCTTTTGCTTTCATTACAGCCATCAATCTGTTTGGATATGTCTCTATTATAGCTTTGCACACCTAGATAGGGGAATATTTATACAATTTTCCGTGCAGAAATGTTAAAATTTAGTCAAATTCTGTAGGGAATGGCGATGGACTGCTCTCTTCAAGTCAATCCACAGATTTTCTATGATTTAAGTCAGGGCTCTGACTTTGCCACTCAAGGATATTCACCATCCTATCCTTAAGCCACTACTTTGTTCTTTTGGCAGTATGTTTAGGACCATTGCCGTGTTGGAAGGCGAATGACCTGCCCATATTCAGCTGTCTAGCATGGGGGCTGCAGGTTTTCCTCAATCATTTGGGTGTACTTGGCAGCATCCATTTTCCCTCCTATTCTGACCAATTGCCCAGTCCCCACTGAAGAGAAACATCCCCACAACATAATGTTGCCCCCACCATGCTTCGCAGTAGGTATGGTGTGTTTTGGGTGTGTTTGGGTGTGTATACTGTGTTTGGTTAGCGCCTGGAGCTCAGTCCAAAAACTTCAATCTTAGTCTCCAAAAAGTTCGATCTTAGTCTCATCTGACCATAAAAGCTTTTTCCACATGGTAGCAGAATATTCCAGATGTGTTTTTGCACTGAACTCCAAGCGCAATGTTTGGCGAAAACCAACACAGTACACCACCCAAAACACACCATATCTAGTGTGAAGCATGGTGGGGGCAACATTATGTTGTGGGGATGTTTCTTTTCAGCGGAAGCTGGGCAATTGGTCAGGATAGAAGGGAAAGTGGATGCTGCCAAGTACACCCAAATTCTTAAGGAAAACCTGCGTCCCTCTCCTAGACAGCTGAGGATGGGGAGGTCATTCGCCTTCCAACACGACAATAATCCTAAACATATACTTCCAAAAGAACAAAGCAGTGGCCTAAGGATAGGATGGTGAATATCCTTGAGTGGCAAAGTCAGAGCCCTGACTTAAATCCTATAGAAAATCTGTGGATTGACTTGAAGAGAGCAGTCCATCGCCATTCCCTACAGAATTTGACTAAATTTGAACATTTCTGCACGGAAAATTGGGCAAATATTCCCCTATCTAGGTGTGCAAAGCTATAATAGAGACATATCCAAACAGATTTATGGCTGTAATGAAAGCAAAAGGAAGCTTTACAAAGTATTAAGTCAGGGGTATGATGACTTTTCCAACCCTGTTATTCTAGTTTTTATTTTTTTATTAATTTTCAGAACTGTTTACTTTTTTTTCATTATTTTGATGTTGTACAGCTAAATTTGTTAATAAAACTGGAAAATATTTTTTTTTAAATGGGTTTTGATTTCAGGCTGTAAGACAAAAAAAGTAACTATTTCAAAAGGGTATGATGACTTTCTATAGGCACTGTATGTATAGTACTATCTGTGCATTCTCAAGTATAGAATATTTATTCATATTTGGTTATTTACACAACAGAATAAAGCACACACTATTCTTCAAAATCGTTTTGGAGTGACGAAACAAAATCCACAAATCAGTTGTTCACCTAGTTTATTACCAAATGCCTTTTGGAACACATGGTCTTACGACAGGATTTTAAGAAGGAACCTCCTGAACATGAGAAGGATATAGGAGTTAAAAAGTAGTTTTATTTAAACCTCTCTTGATCTATTCATATCGCAATACTCCATATAAAGATATTAAAATTATTACGAGGCTCTATTTACAGGTCAATAATATTAAGAAGGAAATATATTACAGCCTTGCATTAACATGCTTACGTTATTAACCAACATATTTACACCTTTGTATGTGAGGTCGACACAACCTACTGAAGCACAGCAAATACCAGATGAACATTTCATTTCACTGGCGATACATGACTGTTAATGTGCAAACAGTACTCTTCAAAACCTGCGGAGAAGACTGCTGGGGGGGGGGGGGCAGAATTGCACCATGAATCCAGTGGGTTTCTACAGCAGGCTTGGGTCTAGCTTTAGCGCTTGGAACCCACCACGTTTCCCACCATTTGGTTTCTTCAGTATAGTCATGCAGTCACCTGCCTGTCTCTGTACAACTACCCCTTCTCAATGGCCTAATACTACTACGTCCTTGGCATTATCATCGCTGTGTTCAACACATCAACACTGAGATACAACATCCATACCAGAGTTTCATTTTTACAACAACACTTTTTAAAAAGTCCAGGATCTGAAAGAGTCCAGTCCCGTGAGGAGTACAGGTCCACTCTAGGTCCACTTGTCGAGTGGTGTTTCACTACTCGTCCACTAGAGGCGCTAGAGTCCTGTGGAACATGAGGCTTCTCCAACTCAGCTGTGCCTTGGCAACAACTGCCTCTCATGCGTCTGTTCAGACGTAGATCGAGACCAAGTCTGGTGAACACTGTGTACAAACACACATACTGTACACACACATACACACATGTGAGTCTATGTCCAGAGGACTTCTGGGGGAAAAAAGTGCACCTCCACCAGCCTCCACGTGAGTGGAGTCCCGAGGCTGGTGTGTCCTTCCGTGAGCCTGGCCTTAATTACCGAATCAACGTCCATTTTACAGGCCACAATAACTGTTCATTAGCAGACGTATAAAGTCCAGTTGCATTCCGCGTGGGGGCCGAGCGACCGAGCGACCGAGCGGAGCGATTAGAGCTCCGTGTGTTTGACCGGCGGCTCCAGCTTCCTGGACAGGGCCGTGAGAATGAGGTTGAACTTGTCGTAACGCTCGGCCTGGTTGACCGCCGCACCGCGGCTGCCCCAGAGCAGACGCAGCTGGAAGTCCGTCCTGAAGATCTCCAGCAGGTCCGCGTCCGCCTGCACATCTGCGGAGGAAGGAAGGAAGGACGCGTCAGGGCAGGGAGGGAGTCCACTTCATTTGCTTTTTAATTTCCCTTCTGTGTTTGCATGCATAAGAGTGTTATCTTGAACCACATGCTTGATTGTGTGTGTGTGTGTGTGTGTGTGTTATGGTTATGGTTTTGATTATTTAGCAGACGCCTTTGTCCAAAGCGAAGTCCACACAAAGTGTGTGTGTGTGTGTGTGTGTGTGTGTGTGTGTGTGTGTGTGAGTGTGAGTGTTTGTGTGAGTTTGCATGCATACGCTCTAACCCTACCTTGCAGCGCTTTCTTTGCGTTGGCAGTGTAGATGTCTGCGTTGTGTGCCATGGCGCGAGCCTCCTCTAGGTGGCGCAGCATGATCTCGCAGCCCTGGTCGTTGCTCTCCCACAGCTCCATGCCCTCAAAGGCCACGGCGGGGCGCTCCATCAGCGTCAGCAGGGGCAGTAGCAGGGGGATAGTGGTGCTGCTCAGGGGCACCTCCACTACAAAAGGGCAACAAGGAGAGAGAGAGAGGGGCAGATGGGGAGGGGGTGGAAAGAGATGGATTACATTTCTTTTTTTCCCTATTTTTTTTACAACTGCTTTATTTCCAATATTTTTTATTTATTACACTTTGTGTTGTTTGTCTACCCAATTTGCATTGCTTTGGCAATGGTTATAGAAGTCTCGCATGCCAATAAAACTTGTTTTAATTTGGAGAGAGGGAGAGAAAGAGAGGTGGAAAACAGACAGAGTGACAACCACAAGTAGAGAGAAATAAAGAGAGAGAGAGAGAAAGAGTCGAGGGAGACGGACATACAGGAAGAAGTGAGGAGGAGAGAGAAGAGGAAAGAGACAGAAAGAAGATGGAGAGACAAAACAGAGATGGAGGGAGGGCAAATGATGGAGAGAGAGACAGAAAGAGAGAGAGAGAGAGAGCGTTCGGAGGGTCAGATCAGATGTTTATTTGGGGACCTTCTCAGCTGCTGCTCATTACATGATGTCATGGTATCAGACAGCAATAGCAACAGACGTCCACAACTAGGACTGTTCTTTCCAGCATGGCCGCTTCAAACACTTGAAGAGAAAAGCCACACTAAGAATAGACAGTGATGCCATTCTTGGCAGGGTCACTGATATCCACCCTGTCCCTGTTTTCAGACAGTCCAACACACCCTGCTTCCTTTCACTATGCCTGACCTCTCGCTTATGAAACAGGCTCTGGCTGACTCTGTTTATGGTGAGACTGTTACCTAATGAATGTTTTGAGTTTCAAGGGGGTCTAGAGTTACCACCATGCACTGTACATAGTAGGCAACTTGGATATCGAGCTTCATGGGCTATTTTCCAGTTCTATAAAAGCGTGTCGTACTGTATGTTGCCTATTTTTGACTCCTGCCCTCTGGTGTGGTGCTAGAGCAACGCTATCGCTATCGCTAACTCACCAGTGCCCTCGTACAGGCCTTTGTAGAAGGGCTTGAGAGACTTCTCATAGATGATGGCCGTCTGAGTGTACTTTCTCCTCAGGGTGGTCCAAGTGTGGTCCAGCCGTGTGATCTGTGGAGAGGGGAGAGGCAGAAAGAAAGGAAGAGAGCACAAGAGAGGGAGAAAGAGAGAGAGAGAGAGAGAAAGACAGAAGGATAAGAAAACAAAGGTCAAAACAGAGTGGACGCAGTCTTAGTGAATTCCTCGGGGCCAATTGCTCTGTCGCTAGTTTTGGAGTTTAACACGGTTTTAAACTCCAACTCCAGTTTAAAACCGTGTTAAACTCCAAACTAGCGACAGAGCAATTGCCCCTTGTGTTCCTAAACAAAAGCCCCTAAAACGCGTGTGTGTTGTGAGCGCCCCCTGGCGCGGTGACTGGGTGCTGCAGTACCTGGGGCATGTCCAGGGCCTTCATGATGGAGGAGAAGGCGAACAGGTCCCCCATGGCGTCCTTCAGCTCCAGGGCCACCAGGACGATGCGGTTGAGGGTGGCGGCGCGCTCCTCCAGGCTCCCCGTGCAGCCCAGGATGTCCACGGCTACCGCGATGGCCATGGTGTGGTGCCTAGGGGCCCAGGGGGACAGAGAATCTTTTAACCTTTAAAAGGGTGGGTTTTGAACATTCTAACACAAGATTCCATTCCGCAACAATTCAACATTCTAAAATTCTATGTTGAATTCAATGAACCCAGACATTCTTTAGAATGTTAATTTTCCAACACTCCAAACACACCGGTATGACGTCTCAGAAATACTTTAGTACAGTCATTAAAAACCTACCAACAGAGAGAGAGAGAAAGAGACAGAGAGAGAGAGAGAGACAGAGAGAGAGGGGGGGGGGCATGGGTAGAGGGGGTCACTGAGACAGGGGCAGAAAGAAAGAAAGAAAGAAAGAAAGGGGGAAGAGAGAGAAAAGAGAGGGAATGGGGATAGAGAGAGCTTATAATGACTGCACACATTAAGAACGTCTGATCCCCTACACCATATTTGTGTGACTCGTTCTACTTAATGGCTTCAGAAATGAAGGTCGGGACGGGAGTGTGCCATTGTTCCTGTAATCGGGCCTGGATAAAGCTACAGTTCTCTCTCTGTCTCCTGCTCTGCTCTGCTCTGCTCACTCTCATAGTCTCATAGCCTCCTCTCCTCTCCTGAGACAGTCAAAACTAAGGCAGCATATTGTTGAGCTCTGCAGGCCATTCAGTTACAGTATATGTGTCACAGTATGTGGGTGTGTGTGTGTGTTGCTGTTGTTGCTGTCGGTGTTTACCTTTCCATCAGGTCTTGACGCAGTTGCCTTCCATGTGGGAGGGTCAACAGCTCCAGCCCAGAGGTCACACCCATTTGACCTTTCATCTCCTCGGAAACGTTCAGTGTCCTGGCAACCTGTTGGCAACATATTTAGAACACCCTTAGACTTAGGGCTTTTGTTGTAGCAGAAATGGCCTGAAATATCTGATATTGTTATCGTGTTATTTTTAAAATGATCTTTAAAAGCTTCTAAAAATGCTTTTTTACTTGAGTGGCTGAAAACAGGAAACTCCTCCGCCACTTTCAAACCCATTCCACTGAGAGATCGGAGACATTACACACACTCATAATTACATTTCAATGATCCGCTCCATTACAGTGCGAGAATAGCCTTTTTATGGACACTTCAGCCGAGTGTCCCTGGACTAGCACTCTGATACTAAAATACAGCTGAATGAAACAATCTTCGGCAGGAACAGTACAGATTCAGACAGAAATGACAAGAAACTGTAAAGTGTGTTATCAATATCATGCACAAGTCCACAGTAACCATTAAGCATCATGCAAAACACCATTCTACTAACACATGTCCAGCTCCATCAACAACAACAAGGTTGATCCTCCATTTCCAGTGTGCTAACGTATTTATTTCATTGAGAAGCCCTAGAGAGAGAGCCTCTACCAGTAAAGTGCTTGTCTAGTACACTTCAAATATTCTTTCCCTGCCAAGCCAAAAGCTGGTCCTCTGCTAGTGAAGCGGACTTTACGTATGTGTGTAGGGCGATACGTCCTGTAGCGTTTGAGAGGTGATGTGTGTGTGTGTGTGTGTGTGTGTGTGTCTCTCACCTAACAGTTTACCGATGAGGCCGGTAGCATATGAGAAGTGATGAGTGTGTGTGTGTGTGTGTGTGTGTGTGTGTGTGTGTGTGTGTCTCACCTGACAGTCGGCCAGCAGGAGGTGTTTGGCGATGACGCGGTGGTCCTTGCTGACCACCAGCTCTTTGGACCTCTTCAGCACGCTCATCTCCAGCGGCTTGTTCTCCGCCATGGGCAGCAGACGGAACGTGGTCTCGCCCGGCCGGAACTGCGACTCCGTCTCGAACACCGGCCGCCGGAACCGGAGTCTCAGCTTCTCCTCGGCCAGCTCGTCCACCTCCGTCCCTCCTCCTCCGCCCCTCCCGATGACGTCGCGCTCCGGCTGTTGCCTCCGGCTGTCTTCCTCCTCCTCCTCTTCCTCCAAATCAAAGTCCTCGTCGTCCTCGTCGCTGGCGTTGTCCAGGGCCTCGATGGCATGGTGGTAGGAGCTGCGGTCCAGCTTGGCCGTGTTGTCGCTGGCCGTGCTGAGGCTACTGCCGCCGCTGGTGGTGCTGATGCTCCTCTGGTCCTCGTCTCTCCGCAGCCTCTCCACGTAGCTGCTGCTGCCGCTGCCGCTGTTGCTGTTGCTGCCCAGTGTGCCAACGCTGCCGCCACCAGCGGGCAGCTGCCCGTTGATCCGCTCCCAGTCCGCCTGGCCGCATGGGCTCAGCTCGCAGTAGTTCACCTCGGGGCCGTACGGAGCCATTTGCTGCTGCTGCTGCTGCTGCTGCTGCTGGATCATCAGGAGGAGGTGCTCCTTCTGGGGCTTCTGCGGGGGCAGTGGGGGCGGGGGGGTGAGGTGCTGTAGGCGAGGGGACCGTGGGATGCCCGTGGCGGGCACCTTGCTGGGTTTGGGCGGCGGCTTTGGGCACAGCTGGCTGTCGGAGCCGCGGATGGCCTCGCCGGCGCGCATCTCCAGGGGCATCTTGCGGGGCACGGTGGGGCTCAGCGCCGGCTCGCTGCCCGTCCGGAACACGGGGGACTTGGGGCTGGGCTGCAGGTCCATGTGGGGAAGCTGGGCCGGAGGTCTAGAACCTGCGGATGACGAAGGATCACAGAGTTCTTTAACGTTCAAGAGGAGAACCCCCTGCAGAACCCTCTGGAATACTTTGAGGCCAGACTCCTGGCTCTGCTCCTCAGCCTGTTCAGTTAGGTGCTGTGTCCACTGAGAGCATAAAAAAACGCTTTTCCTCTGCGCTTCGAGAAGTGTTTATTGTTGCTAAGTTACCAAAAACCGGAGACGGTTTATAACGAGAAGTGACATTGACGAGCCCGGCGCTGTTCTAAAAGTTGAACAGATTTCAACTTTGAGCGCTCTGAGCGCTGCGGTAAAAAACGGTCAGCGACGAGAGCTTTTTTCCGCTGAGGGCGCTCAGCGCTGTGAACGCTGAGCTACATAGACTTTATATTGAAAATTGTCGCTGTCGTCGCAAAAAACGCGATTGGTGGACACAGGGCCTAATACCTGACGGACTCTTGATAAGCTGATAGCATTTCTCACACAGTGCTCTGCTGCGTGTGTGTGTGTGTGTGTGTGTGTGTGTGTTTTTCCCTCCATAATAATATGATGTGTAATAATCCTGCTTCCCATGTCAAGCCCAGTATTTATGGATTAGTCATTTATGGTGTGCTTCAGCATAGATGTTTAGCACTGCCTGCACACACCTTCCTCTATTGTCCTCTAGCCCACTAGAACCAGTCTGGGTTGGGTTCCGTCATGCACCACATGTCTTTCTTCCCTAATAATCACGCATAATAATAATAATATTAATAATGATAATAATGATAATAATTATAATCCTTCAGGCCTCTATCAGGTGCTGCTGTGGTACAGATTACTCCCTGCAGTTCCCCTCTCAGCATAAGTAACCCAGATAGCAGCTAACTGTGCCAGGGATGTGGGCCCGATCTGAGCCAGATCAGGGCCACACGTGCTGCAGGTTTGGCTGCTCTCCAGGCAGTCTGCCATGCCATTAAACAAACGCGCGCTCTCAAAGACTTTTCCTCGGGAGACGGCGCTCTATTTGCATTTAAAGTGAACTTCACTCACTCACTCACATGAAAGCCTAAATCTCACAAAGGCAAAGCGAGGGAGAGAAAAGGGGGGGAAAAGTCATGCATGCCGCGACTATCGTCCCAGGTCCCACTGTTCTTTAAAGCAGCCCAGACAGAGTAAACACACTCAAAAGAGCCCCACAGCAGGGGGGTTCTGGGAGGAGAAGAGGAGAGGAGAGGAGAGGAGAGGAGGGGAGGGGAGGAGAAGAGAGGGGTGAAGTAGAGAGGGGGAGAGGAGGGGAGGAGAGGAGAGGAGTGGAGAGGAAGAGAGGAGGGGAGGAGAGGAGAGGAGTGGATTAGAGAGGGGGAGAGGAGAGGTGTGGAGTGGAGTAGAGAGAAGGAGAAAGGAGGAGGGGAGGAGAGGAGAGGAGGGGAGGGGAGGAGAGGAGAGGAGGGGAGGGGAGGAGAGGAGGGGAGGCGGACGGCATGGGAACTGACCGAGGGGTAGGAAGCTCTCGGACTGGTGTGTCTTCAGAGGCCGGCGCCGCTCCTGGACGTGGTTGAGACACGCAGGCTGGCTGCCACACTTGTCCTTGTTGCTGTTTTGGGGAAGGGTGTGAGAACAGAACACAACAGCACATTTTCAGTTCAGAGCACCAAATGTTGCCCACACATACAGTATATATACACACAAACAAACACACACACACACACACACACAGGCGCATACACATACACACACACACACACACACACACACACACACACACACACACACACACACACACACACACACACACACACACACACACACACACACACACACACACACACACACACACACACACACACATACACATACACACACACATACACACACAAATGGGTTTGCCCACCGTGACTAAAGAAAAAGCGGCTCAAACCCAGAAAAGGGGGCAACACTGGATCCCTTTAGCTTAGCGACGTGCCTCTCTGTGCATAAGCAACCTTGTCATTTGTTGGGGTATTTTTTGTCCTGGGTTTGCTTTGGCATTGTAGTGCCAGCGGGTGTTGTGGGTCCCAGGCGGAGGGAGAGCGGAGAGCTGTACCCGCCCTGAGCCACATCCACAGCCGCAGGGAGGCCCCATCCAGAGGTGCACTTATCTCTGGGGGCGTCCCGCTGGGGACGTTAGCACAGCTCAACATGCACTGCTGCTGCTGCTGTTGCCTTCACGTGAGAAGGAGACAACTTGTGGAGGGTTTTTTTTTTTTTTACTCCCAAAAGAGAATCACTTAGAAGTTGTGGAGCTAAGGATTTGTCTTTTCTCTCAAAAGAGAGGCACACAGATTATAAAAGTTGACCAAAACTGATATTAAAGAGAGGGAATTTGAGCATTTCAGACTTCAGTGAGGAGATGAAATTCTGGTGATAATAATGTACTAGTTGCTATGTAGAAGAGAGAGATAAAATATTAAAAGTCTAGAATGTAAAAACATTAAGTACACAACACGTGTTTGTGTCACGTAACTATAATTTAACCTATAAAATGCCCAGAGCACTTCCTGCATGACTAATTGTGCCACTTACTCCTAATCAAGTTGATTACAGGAAAACAAGAGCTGCGTGTCTGGACAGGAGGGGTAGTAGAACCTGAACTGGTGCCACGGGGGCAGATGCTCCTCCACTCCCTCAAACAAGTCCTCGTCACGGCCCGGAACAGACACCAGTCAACGGTTCTCCCCCTCCTTTAGTAGGTTGCCAGTGCTAAGGGAAATGAGGTTGGGGGTAGGCTGATGACTTTTAAGTATATTTTTGGGGGCTTTTTATGATTTTCTTTTTTTTTTAAGTATTTTTTTGGCCTTTTTGCCTTTATTAGTATAGGACAGTGAAGAGGTAGACAGGAAACATGTGGGAGGGAGATCGGGATATGGGGTGGGATCGGGATATGACCACAGGCCGGATTCGAACCTGGGTCCCCGTGGGCACTTAGGACCTGTAAATGGTACGGACACTGTAGCCTGCTGCGCCACAGCGCCCCCGGCTTTTTATGCCTTTGATCAGATAGCATAGAGGAGAAGGACAGGAAGAGAGTCAGGGTGGGATCCAGAAAGGACCACGGGGTGGGAATTGAACCCGGGCCGATGTGGTTGCCTAGCAACACTGCTCAAAATGTGCCCCCCCCCCCCCCCCCCATGTGTCATCACGTTGAGACGGCTCTCCTCCGCTCACCTGAGGAGGTTCCCCCTGCTGATGGCCTGCTCCTGGCTGTGGCCGTTCAGGATGTTCAGACTCAGGCGTTTGGAGGTGTGGCTCTTGCGGTCGCCGAGATGGCTTCCGTCCGGCCGCAGGGCCCCGACGCCGTACTTCTCCTCCAGGCAGCGCAGGGGCAGGCCGCGGTTGATTGGCTGGAAGATGATGGCGCCGACCACCTCGGAGACGGGCCGGCGGTTGCCCACGTAGTAGCGCACGAGGGCGGGCACGCTGTCGAAGCCCTCGGCCTCCAGGAGGTACTCCACGCGCGAGTAGGCCTCGTTCAGCGCCACCACGCGCTTGCTGATCTTGAAGTGCTGCGGGCTGTTCTTCCACTGGCAGGTCAGCACGTAGTTCCCCGGGCTCGACAGGGAGTCGCGGATCAGGAAGTCACCGTCCCTCTGGACGAGGTTCTCCGCCACCTGTCACACACACACACACACACACACACACACACGCACACATATTAGCCAGGCATACAACACCATCATCCGGGCTGTCACCACCCACAGAGTCCCAACAGCTGGTTACATATGGGAATCGCCACACGTATCAGATAACACGGCCGTGGCCAGCAGCTGACAGTAGAGGACATCTGGCCCCGATACGGCCCTGTCTCGGCCCAGAGTCTCCTGCCCTCTGGGTGGCCCACACACAGCATACCCACATCAAATATTTGCTCAGTAACTACAGTCATTGCGTCAGTGTGACGTGGCTATCAACATCAACACAGCATCATCATCATCATCATATCAACATGACATTCAAAGGCATCATTACTGCATAAAGTCAAACCAGCAGCACGATTTGAGCTGAAAATGTTACGAGCAACTTTTATCAGCTCATCGAATTCCTTCTCCATCGACCTAAAAACCAAAAAAACTTTTCCTTGGACTACAGCAGGGTCTTTAATCAAAACGTTTCTGTTTGTACAATCTTTTTTAAGGTAGCTGCTGGAGAGTTTGGAAATTTAATTAAAAATCAGTGAGTTTGAAAACACCCTCTCTCAACAATCAGGCTTCAGACTGCACACAGGAAGAGTGATATTAAAAGCTATTAAGATCAGCTGATGTCGCCAGGCTTTCTGGGGACGGCTTGTGCAATGGTGTTTTCTTCTCAAGGGTCTGAACTCTTAGTACAGCTGTTTGTGTGTGTATATGTGTGTTTATGTATGTGTGCATGTGTGTGTGTGTGTGTGTGTGTGTGTGTGTGTGTGTGTGTGTGTGTGTGTGTGTGTGTGTGTGTGTGTGTGTGTGTGTGTGTGTGTGTGTGTGTGTGTGTGTGTGTGTGTGTGTGTGTGTGTGTGTGTGTGTGTGTGTGTGTGTGTGTGTGCATTTGCATGTGTGCGTTTGTGTGTGTGAGTGTGTGTGTGTGTGTGTGCAGGCATTGAGCTGTACTGTTGGTACACTATCACATGCCCCCGGGTAAGCACACACTGAACACACCTCCAATTACCCTCCATGGCATTTGAGTCTACAGTATATATACACACACACACACACACACACACAGACACACACAAACACACACACACTCCACTAATACACACGGCATTGAACACGATTAAAATCAAAGCCACTTTCAAAGGCCCATTTCACTGCTATTGGAGATCTGTTCCTCCATGTAATCTCAAACAGCTGTTCTGATACAGCAGGGTTTATTTTACATGTCTGATTGGTTTTTGTCACAGGACAGTTTTCACAGAGCTGGATGTTGATGTTGGGTACATCTTTAGCAGTTATGTAATGCTCCAGACAATTTAGGGCCTTTGTTCGTTTGTTTAACTGTGGGAACAACATCGTTCTACTTTCTCACCAGTTCACCTGGATTGGGGTGTGACCTGTCGGTTTTGCAACATCTGTGTCATCTTTAGTAATACTAGTCACTTCAGAATCGGTTTAAAGGACCACACCATAATCAAGGCCACCCAGGCCATGAACACTTTAAAAAGTTACTCCTCTCAGGAAGGTGTTGCAGGTCTGTCAGAACCCGCACATCCACGTTTAAAGACAGCTTTTCCCCCACAACCATAACAACTCTAAACATTCAATTACATAAATAGAAATTTCATCATGCTGAATGATGAACTTGCCTGTTTGCACTGCATTTGCACTTTTCCAGTACTGTGATCTTTAAAAAATATATATATATATCTATGTTTATACTGCCTAATAACTATTTTCATACTGCCTCTTATGTGACCTGTCCCACTAGTGTATGTACTGTAGATGTGTTGATATGAGTCTGGTGTAAGAGTATGGCATGACTGAGGATAAAAAGCTTGAAATACTGCACACGTTTAACTACAACCGCATTACTGGATCACAGCTTGGAATCAGTAACAGCAGATCATCTGCGTAGAACAGCCCCTAGATGCATGTTGTTCCCTCTTGTCTCCTCTCGTCTCCTGCCCTGCCTGGCTGGTTGGACTTGTTCCTGCTGAAAGGCACCTGGCCATGTCTGTAAATATGACCTGTGTGGACTCACTGTGCCGCGTGCTGCCGCACCCTTTGTGAACGGCACAATGGTGTGAAGGGTGTGTCCGAGCGCTCCGTGCTGCTCCTCCTTCCTTTACATTTTTTTCATTTAGCACACGCTTTTATCCCAAGGGGCTTACACATGTCAATCACATTACACATGTCAATTACATTACAAGGGATTACATTGTCCGCAGAGCATCTCGGGGTTAAGTGCCTTGATCAAGGGCACAACAGTGGGGGTCAGGAATTGAACCCACAACTTCTCAGGCTACTGCATGCTAGGCCAGCTCCTAGTCCTAAGCCACTATGCTGCCATTGTCACTTCAGGCAGTGACTAACACTTAGGGGAAAGAAGACGCAAAATGGGCACTCCTGCCCCAGTGACTTCCTTGTTACACACACACACACTGAACCCTGAACGACCCCCACCCCCCCGCCTGTTTTTTTTATCTAGTGTGTGTGTGTGTGTGTGTGTGTGTGTGCAACATCTCCTGTAGAGGGAGAGCTTGACAGGCCCCTGTTACAGTATGTGATAAAGATATGAGCCTAACCAACCAGTATTTCTGTGCTTTATCTTATCTTATCTTATCATCATCAGAGAACAGTGCACGTGAATGGTTTGATGACAGGAGCTAGTGTCCCACGCGTCACACGCCTGAGAAACAGGATGTCAATTAAGCACTGAAGATGTCACGGTCCCAATCACAAGCTTAGTCATAGACTAGCACAGCACAGAAGTAAACAACCATAAAAGGTTCATGAATCATAATAAAATGGCCTTGGTGAGAGGAGTAAGTGTTGCACCCTGAGTGAGACAGTGGAGTTCTGTGTGTGTGTGGGAGGAGACAATAGATGCTGGGGGTAGTAGTGAGGTAGTGGCTGGTGGTCTGGGCGGGGGGTGGCGTTAGCCGTGGGGGCAGCAGACTGGAGTAGACTGCTCCTAATGTGATTAGCGGGGGGCTGTGGCCGGGCTAACACAGGCAGGCTTTTAGGGAGAGTGATGAGGGCACTGGGCCAAATGAACTGCCTGGTCTGGTCGAGGCCGCAGCTGCAGAGGGGAACAACACCCAGGGCTGCTTAAGTGGACGAGAGATTTATAAATTATGCTCCCATCATCATCAACGTCAACATGCTGTGCGTTTCTGTGAGGGCTGGCCATGTTTAAACCATCGCGGTGGGGGTAAATCAACCTAAAACCACCAGGTTTTTCCAAAAGGTTCTCTTTCAAGAGAAGAAAAAAATCTGGCCACTGGTGGACAGGTGCACCTCATCTATAATCACACAGGAAATGTGTGTTACGGTGCAGTCAGACGCCTCCGTCCGCCAACGTATGCCTCATTTTGTCACATTTCCATAAACACTAACTGATTGGTTTGTCAGTGTTCGAAAATTTGCATACACGGAATTTCATTGGCTGGCGCTTGCGCGATCCGTCAAAAGTTGAACATTTCTCAACTTTTTAGCGGAGGCAACGTATCTCAGGCAACGCATCGGACCCACAATTCAGTGCGGCATGAAATGAAGTCCAGCCAATGTAAAGTGAATGGGAAAACAACGGACGAACGTTGGCCGACGCAAGCGTGTGACTGCCCCGTTAGTATCCTCATTTATCAGAAAGAATAACTGCACGTGCTTCCTCTAATCTGCATGTGTGCTACTGAGGCACTTGGAATCCAGAGCGGAGAGATCTTAACACAACTAAGAAAGGAATCATATTAAGTCTGCTCTCCAGCAAACTGGGCTCACATAACAAACTGCAGCGGTACACCCAACCCCAGCGGTGTGAATTAAAGCTTGCACAAGTTCACACCATCTTGCCTCCTCATCGCTGGCATTCAGCTGCGGCCTCTACTGCTGCTGCCTGGCGTCCCCTTAGGCACCTGTCTGTCCATCGGGGGTCCCCACATGCTCAGCTGTGCCCTCATGCAATGCAAGCCACAGGTTTACAGCTACACGGACCCACTGCCTCAGACACCCCCCCCCCCCACACACACACACACACACACACAAACACACAAACACACACACACAACAGAGACCAACCAACCAGAATGTCTACAGGCGACCAGCTACATAGCCCCCCAAAACACACACACACACACACACACACACACACACACACACACACACACATACATACACACACACACACACACACACACACACACACATACACACACACACACAATGGAGCAGTGAAAGCAGATTGTCCACCACAGTTGCCTGACCAAGAGAATCCACTGACACCCGAGTATTTATCTCTCATTGTCTCACTTTCTCTCTCTGTCTCTGCTCTCAGTATCATAGATGGCATGGGGGGTATGTAAGTCTCTGACTCTCTGGAATGACCGACATGAGGAGCCTGCAGGTGTCACAGCACAGAAAGAGCAACTGGTGCTGGAAGGGGTTCAGGCCACGGAATGGAACGCCGGCAAGATTCCATGGCATTGTGATGTCATAATCAGCAAGACTCTAGAACTGATCTTGTGGCGATGTCTAGCAATGACGATGAGCAGCTGATCTCGGTTCCAAATCCCGCCCCAATCTGGCACATGTCTGACACAACTATCATTTAATCACCAGCGAGGCTTTGGCATGCACCAGCCCTGACCTGGAATGATAATCCAGTCACCAGCAGAATACTGCAGTGAGCCCAGCCATGATGCACTGCAGATGCGGTTACATTTAGACATGAGGCTTAAGACTGGTTCAGCACGATGGCTTGGAGCCTGATCTGTTTTGAGTCACAGTAGAATCACCGCTGAGGCTCTGACACCTGAGATCCCAACGCAGACCTGGCACACATTCCCACCTAGACGATGCTGATGACGTGAATCACCAGCAAGACCCAGAGTTGGCTCTGGCCCAAGGCTGGCATATACAGTATCTGTTGGAATGATGACCAGATAGCCAGCAGTCAAGAGAGTGGAGATGGACAAAGCCCTGATGTGTCACAGATCCTCTGCAGGGTCGTTAGCTGTGCTGCCTGCACTGTGTGGCTGTAACTGGAGCCCATGTGTTTGTGGTGTTGACGGCGCAGTGCCTGGAGCCTCCTCTGGGTCCGGCCTCTTTGGACCAGGATGGCCAGCCGAGCAGAGCATGCTGCGTGATCACATTATCATTTTTCACAAAGACATGAATGTTCCCCTGCCAGAGAAGCAGCATGACTTTCACTAACAGATCTCAAACAAACAAACACACAAACACACACACTCAGACGAGTGCATGAAAAACAAGTATGTCACAAAAAAAGAAGACAAGACCGAGGCATTCTAGTCTACCTGCACTGTCTCATCCATCAATATGTTGACATGTTTCAGACACGTTTAAAAACCAGTAAACATCATTCCAAGTCTCCATTACATCCATCCAAACACCTCAAGCCGTTCCCTCCCACTTGGAAATGTCCCATATTTGGTTCTGGTTAAACCACACTGTCCTGTGCCTGATGGTGTCCGGACATGTGTACCTGTCTGAGCACACGTGCTTCTCTTTGCAGATGCTCTCCCACATGATAGAAGCTCAGCTATTACTACTGTAATTATAACTAAACTATTAGCCGCGGCTTATACATTGATTTTGCAACATTTCTTCAGCTAATACACTAGGGCAGTTAACATGGTATTAATATGGTTTTGTTTCTTTTAAATTGCATAAAACACTGTCCTGCAGCTTATACACAATGCGGCTAATACACAGGAAATTGCTGTTTAACACATAGGTATACAGTGACAGTGGCTCTGTACATGTCCATAGATACATACAGTGCATGTATTTCTTTAGATGTGCCCCCCTGTCTTTGGAGTTACTCCATTAAGTGTCTATGCTAAGTGACACACAGCCTAGTTAACTCTCTGTGTCTGGTGTGTATTGTGCTATAAAAATGAGTTACTGTACATCTTGTGCTGTGTGTACTGTATGTGTGTGTCTGTCTACCTGTCTATTGATGAAGTCTCTCCAAGTTAACTGAGCGGTTGCTGTATACATACTGTGTGTGTGTGTGTGTGTGTGTGTGTTTGTGTGTGAGAGTGTGTATACTGTACTCTCCTGTTGAATGCGTGGTGCTCTGTGCTCTGTGTGTGTGTGTGTGTGTGTGTGTGTGTGTGTGTGTGTACTGTACTATACGTGTGTGTACTGTACTCACTCTCCTGTTGAATGCGTGGTGCTCTGTGCTCTGTGCTCTGTGTGTGTGTGTGTGTGTGTGTGTGTGTGTGTGTGTGTACTGTACTATACGTGTGTGTGTACTGTACTCACTCTCCTGTTGAATGCGTGGTGCTCTGTGCTCTGTGCTCTGTGTGTGTGTGTGTGTGCTCTGTGTGTGTGTGTGTGTGTGTGTGTGTGTGTGTGTGTGTGTGTGTGCATCAGGGGCCTTACCTGTCGTGGGATGGCTCCGTGGTACCATGCGTGGCTGCGCGGCTCCTCGCTGGCCTGCTTCAGCTCTTCCTCCAGCTCCCGCCGCAGCTTCTCTGGCGGCCCGTCCATGATGTACTTGTCCCGGGAGAACTGCACATACACGGGAACAACAGGCTCTTTCAGCTGAGGCCTCACAGTCATGGCTGTGACAGGCACAGCCCGATCCAGCAGCTCCACACTCCTCTGTGTGTGTGTGTGTGTGTGTGCGTGTGTGTGTTGATGTCCGACCAGTTCTCTCTTTCTCCAATTGATTCTCTCTCTCTCTCTCTCTTTCCCTGCCAAGCACACACACACACACACTCCTCTCTCTCTCTGTTTCTCTCGCAGCCTTTGTGTACGTCTTTCAGTGTCTTTCTCTCTCTCTCTCTTCAATACTGCCTCTTACAATCTCTCACTGTCTCTCTCTGTGCCTCTCGTCGTTTCTCTCTCTCTCTCTCTCTCTCTCTCTCTCTCTCTCTCTCTCT
>NC_085008.1:29362429-29364929 GCF_963854185.1 Sardina pilchardus
TATCCTTTAGTACAGTACTACTATCTCAGCAGCACAAGACTAGACCACTGACTCATGGACCACCCCCTCATGGACCACTGGCCTGTCCTGGCCTGGCTCCTGACACCGCTCAAGCATGGGTACAACATTATAAACATGTCCCACTAGAGCAGTGGTTCCCAAACTTTTCTGGCTTACGGCACCCCTAAACATATCTCTCTCCATCCACGGCACCCGTTTTTACTTTTTACTCAACCTCCTTTGTGCCATATTTGTACTTCATGCCATTTTCTTTAACCTTGTGATATGTTGGATAGGCCAAAACTGCTTTTATTATAGGCATTACTAAGATAAGGTGAAGTTAATATATTTTTTTGTTTTATTCAAATTAACTACTTTCATTCAACTCATTTAATTGAACTTTTGAATAAATGGTGAACAGGATAACCAACTTGATAACCACCTGACCTCGGTGTGCAGTCTTAACCCATTGCACTGCAGAGGGCAGGGCAGTGAATAACCGTGTTTGAAGGGGACGTGATTTAACGTAATTAACTATTTTTACGATCTATTTCAATACATCCGTCAGGTCTGGAGGCATCGTTTTTGCAGTAAGAGCCTCCCGATGCAACATGCAATGCGTCGCTACCATGGCAGGATTCTGTTGCATAGCTTTCGTTACAAAGCCTTTGACCCGACCTGTCATTGAGGCCGCCCCGTCAGTGGCAGTGCACAGACTTACGCACATATCCCAGCTAAGATTATTGTTCCTCAAGTATTCATCTGTCACCCTGAATATCTCATCTCCGGCAGCATGGTTGGTCAGTTCTTTGCAAAATAAAAAGTTATCTGTAAATTTGTCCTCATCGACATCTCACGTTAGCGAGCAGCTGGCAAAGGCCACTAGCATAAGTGGACTCGTATTTGAAGCGCAAACTTCCCCAATAGCCGTAGCCATCGTTAGCCCACGTCTCCCTGCAGACCACGCATACTGGTGTGGGACATGTTACCTCGCCAGCCCAAGTGAACCCATACTGGAGGTAGGAGTCGTTATGTTGCCTCACTTTTCTCTTTGCTGATTTCGTCTGGTCAGATTCCGAGGTCTGTCCCTGTGGAGGTGCATGGCGTTCTCTTTAAAAACGTATCCATTGCGCCTATAACTGCACTCCGTCATACGGAATAACGAACGAAGTCACCGAACAAACAATAAAAGTAGCCTACCTACATACAGCACAGTACGATACAGTAAACTGTAGCCTATTGTTTGTGCTGCAAATACGTTTTTGCAGTAAAATGAATTTTGAAATGGATATTATGCTTTTAAAAATTTCATTAAATTATCAAGCCACAATTCCGCGGCACCCCTGAGCATGCGTCACGGCACCCCAGGGTGCCGCGGCACCCACTTTGAAAACCCCTGCACTAGAGGAAGAGCATGGGTACAACATTATAAATATGTCCCACTAGAGGAAGAGCATGGGTACAACATTATAAATATGTCCCATTAGAGGAAGAGCATGGGTACAACATTATAAACATGTCCCACTAGAGGAAGAGCATGGGTACAACATTATAAACATGTCCCACTAGAGGAAGAGCATGGGTACAACATTATAAATATGTCCCACTAGAGGAAGAGCATGGGTACAACATTATAAATATGTCCCACTAGAGGAAGAGCATGGGTACAACATTATAAATATGTCCCACTAGAGGAAGAGCATGGGTGTACAACATTATAAACATGTCCCACTAGAGGAAGAGCATGGGTACAACATTATAAATATGTCCCATTAGAGGAAGAGCATGGGTACAACTTTAGAAATATGTCCCATTAGAGGAAGAGCAGACATGTGCTTCATCACACCATGAACTCATGAGCCAGAGAGGCCCCAGCCTCCCGATCATCTCCCCACCAGAGTAACGAGCGAATGAAAAAAACACACCCTAAGCCGCTTTGATATAATGAACGCCGACGAGAGAAAGGATTGTCATGTAGTCGCGTCGACTCGATTCCTTTGCGCTAAATCCTCTTTACTTCGACCCCTACATGGGTATAATCCGCCCGCATGTGAGAATTTCAACGGTTAAAGCCCATGTTGTCAAGAGAAACATTACAGATTAGGAAGGTTGGCGGTTACCTCAGGGAAGGTTAAACGCTTACCTCAGGGGAACATATAAGCCTCGAATGTATACTTAATGATCAGAAATGTTTACTGTTTCCTATTACATTTTGAATAAACAGTATTTAAGTAACGGGTGGCAGAGGTTTTCTGCATGAACGATTCAAACCAGCGTAATGAGTGGCCCTGCTCCCGAGGGAAGGGAGATGATTGGGCATCTCTGAGGCCGGTGGTTCTGGCCTCACCCTTCCTGTCCGCGGGTAAACAGGCCGAATCATCGGAGCGTTACATCTCCTCTCGCTCAGTCCCACGAGACCTGCTTGACCAATCATCATCTCTGTTTTCATACATAGATGCTAGATGTATCTCAGTAATGGCTTCCCATGTTTACATCTAAT
>NC_085008.1:29372429-29377429 GCF_963854185.1 Sardina pilchardus
ATAGAGTTCAGCACATCTTGGGTATTGCGTAACAATCAAAAGAGGCATGATGCATTTTTATAAGTCACATACACACACACACACACACACACACACACACACACACACACACACAGGCGTGCACTCTTGATTTCCTGCCTTCTTTTGCAGACACAGCAACTTTTCAGAAAATGACAGGAAATTACAAACAACTTACTGTTTTGTGCTAAATGGCCAGCATTAACATACTTGAGAACATTAAAACATTTGAAATGCTAAATGAAAACTCATTTTACATGACATACCACTTGTTACAGTGCAACTATACTGGCACGCAGCTTACTGAAGCACAGTTCACTAGTATCACTACACAGCATACATTGCTTCATCCTCATGACATGAAGCTTGAACTACAGTAGCGTTAGAATTATAAACTCACCGCCCACCACCGATTTAATCACTCAACTGCGCTGGCTCTTGCATTACAGTGGGTTTAGAGCTACAGTATACTTATGTAAGCACAGCGTATCACAGAGTTGCAATATACTGATAATTAGCATGGTGGGCTACACTGTATTTACGTGATATAATGACACTGTAACAAGCACTTTATAATGTACAGTGACACAAAGACTTCCTTTGCCCTTAAATAATCCTCTTAATCTAAAGCCACAATGCTTTCACTCTCGCCGCGGCAGAGCTGTGAGATCTACTCGTGAACACTAGATGGCGACAATTCACTGTCAGGAGAATGGAAGCACTGCTCTCTGATCTTTTTGTTATGGAATGAGAGACAAGGGAAGACGGGAGGGAAGAGTGAGAGAAAGAGAGAAAGAGAGGGGGAAATGGAGAAGTAAAGAGGAAATTGAGCAAAATTACAGATAAATCAGAGAACACAATTTTCTAAATGGCTTCCTGGTGCATGCCAGTGTCTATTCCAATATCATACACTGAGCATAACAGCCTATTCAGAGGTGACTGAACTAAATCTTTTATGCTTTGCCACTAATCATCCTGTCCAATAGCTGGTCCACTTAACCTTCCATCACTAAAATAACATCCTTTTTTTAAAGCAAGCTTAGCCCGCGTTTTGCTTTGTTTTTACATTTTAATCCTGAGTGTCCAGTGTTCTGAGCCCATTCTCTGGCCTCGGACAGAGTGGCCATCCTCACTTACTCTCTCTCAGAGTGACCCTAACATTAGTGCAGTGAGTACGTGCGTGCGTACGTGCATGCATGCGTGTGTGTGTGCCGCCCGTCACGAACGCCAGTGTATTCCAGCCATCCAAGCCATGGAGAGGAGAGGAGAGGAGAGGAGGAGAAGAGAGGAGAGGAGGAGGGGAGAAGAGAAGAGAGGAGAGGAGAGGAGGAGGGGAGAGAAGCAGATAGGAGAGGAGAGAGGAGGGGAGAGGAGTGGAGAGGAGAGGAGAGGAGAGGAGAGGAGGGGGAGAGGAGAGGAGGGGGAAAGGAGAGGAGATGAGAGGAGAGGAAAGGAGAGGAGAGGAAAGGAGAGGAGAGGAAAGGAGAGGAGAGGAAAGGAGAGGAGAGAAGAGGAGCGGAGAGGAGAGGAGAGGAGAGGAGAGGAGAGGAGAGGAGAGGAGGGGGAAAGGAGCAGAAAAGGCCAGTGGGGTCTTTCACCAGCAGCAGCACAGGCTGGGATGAGAGAGGAGAGGAGAGGAGAGGAGCTCAGTGGCACCGTGCAGTGCGTAGACACAGAGGGCCTTTGTCCTCCTCGGCCCCAAAGCTCTTTCAGCAGCACTTAGCCACCGTAGCTACTGCCACTGTTCCTGTCCACCATGAGAAGTATGGAGAGAGAGGCGGAGAGGGGGAGAGAACAAGAGATAGAGAGACACAGAGAGGAAAGGAACAGAGAGAGAGGCAGAGAGGTTAGAAATAAAGAGGGGGTGGGCAGAGATGGAAGAGAGAGAGAGAGAGTCACAAGACGAGAGTGAGATATATATTGAGAGAGCAGGTTACAAACAGAGCGAAATAGTGAGACAAGGAGAGGGGGATAGAGAGAAAGAATGAAAGAAAGAAAGATATAAAGAAAGAGAGTAAAAAGAAAGAAATCAAAGTGCCATGGAATGAGGCACACATCAGGTAAAGAGAGAAAGAGAGGTTAAACAACTCTTTTGCTATAGTCATATGTTCTGACCTAGGTGCACCGTTAGAATACACAACATAAGAATGCCTTAACCACAAGCCTCACATCCTCTCACAATGGAGTAACCCCTCCATCTCACAGTAACAAAAACACAATATAGCAGTTTACCATACTAACAAATTATGAACACACAAGCAGTACTCCATATGAATTAGACTGGCCAGAGACTGAAGGACTGACGGAGAGTGAGAGAGAGAGCAGAGAGAAGGAGAGGGAGGGAGAGAGAGAGCAGAGAGAAGGAGAGGGAGGGAGAGAGAGAGCAGAGAGAAGGAGAGAGAGGGAGAGAGAGAGCAGAGAGAAGGAGAGGGAGGGAGAGAGAGAGCAGAGAGAAGGAGGGAGGGAGAGAGAGAGCAGAGAGAAGGAGAGGGAGGGAGACGGGTCACAGGGCTATGTGAACAGCCCCTCAGAACAAGACCAGCAGGTCACTAACACACTGTTTTTCTTCCTCTTCCTACTATTCTGTGCCCCCTCTCCCTCCACCTCTCCTCTGCACCAGTCAGATCAGATCCCTTACATTACTGGAGGTGTGTATGGATGAGTCCCTGCATGACTCCAGCTATTCAGTGTGTGTGTATGTGTGTGTGTGTGTGTGTGTGTGTGTGTGTGTGTGTGTGTGTGTGTGTGTGTGTGTGTGTGTGTGTGTGTGTGTGTGTGAATCAGTGGTCTTATCCCATCTAGTATGAGGCTGATGGGAACAGCCTGCTCACTCACCAGCACCACCACAGCCAGCGACATGACTGACAGCCTAATGACTATCTCTCATAGATCTGCATAGCCGTGTATGTAGTGAATACTGTAGCTATTGTTCAGTAATAAGTTATTTTTGTACTGTTTTATATTTGTACTGTACGTTTGCACATTTGGCGGCTCTTTGTCTTTGACTCTGTTAGATCAGCAGTTATTGCCCAACATGTCTCCTTGTGTGCAGCCTGGCTTGGTGCCGGGCACAATTAGAAGAGCATCGTTTGAAACTCCCCTCTCCTGCACAAACACTAGAAATCCCCCAGAGGAAAGAGACATTTGGGCCCCACCCATAGAGGGCAATATTTTTAGCCATCTGAGTCTTCCTCCAACGATCCCAAAGCTCCCAGCCTCCCTCAGATGTTCCTCAGTGATAATGGCTGAGACCAATTGCAATTAAAGTCAGTGCTGTTTCACACGCAACTCAAATCAGGCTTGATTATTACATTACATCAGCTTTAGCTTTAGCTATTAGCTTCTGTCCACATAGAATCAGTATTGCACTAAAGCAACAACATCTATGTAAAAAAACCCTACAACTACAAAGTGTTGGGCTGATATCCAGATTACTGCTGGCTACCAGGTCATCTCACCACAGGATATGACCTCAGCGTGTCCAGTTGCTGACTTCCTGCGCTAATGTGGAACATGCTGAATAGAATAAATAAATAAATACACTGAAATACCCGCAGCTCAACAGCGCCAGCAAAACATAAGCTGATATAGCTTTGTGTGTGTGTGTGTGTGTGTGTGTGTGTGTGTGTGTGTGTGTGTGTGTGAGGGTTAACACCTGCCATGAAACTGAGGCTCAGCAGCTTACAGTGGCTAACTGATAAAGATGAACCTGAACCTGCCACAAGATAAAGTGAGAGAGGGGGAGGGAGAGATAGAGAGAAAGCAAGAGAGAGAGAGAGAGAGAGAGAGAGAGAGAGACAAAGAGAGAGAGCCGAGCTGATCCTGCCACAAGACTCCTGAGATGCCTGCAGTCCTCTGTGACTGGGCCTCGTTGAGACTCGAGTCTCCTCTGTGGAAGGTGCCCGTTTATGCAGCCCCTCACAGACCGAAGCAGTGGACGTGCTTACACTAGCCATCAGTGTTTGGTCTGACCACACGTTTGTTGATCAAACAAGTGGAGTGGAAACTGGAGATTTGCTGCATTCCTGCTGACGGGAAAGGCTCTTAAAGGGACACCTACAGGCCTACCTCTGGGGAAGGTTCTTAAAGGGACACCTACAGGCCTACCTCTGGGGAAGGTTCTTAAAGGGACACCTACTGTACAGACCTACCTCTGGGGAAGGCTCTTAAAGGGACACCTACTGTACAGACCTACCTCTGGGGAAGGCTTTTAGAGGGACACCTACAGACCTACCTCTGGGGAAGGTTCTTAAAGGGACACCTACAGACCTACCTCTGTGGAAGGCTCTTAAAGGGACACCTACAGACCTACCTCTGGGGAAGGCTCTTAGAGGGACACCTACTGTACAGACCTACCTCTGGGGAAGGCTCTTAAAGGGACACCTACAGACCTACCTCTGGGGAAGGCTCTTAAAGGGACACCTACAGTACAGACCTACCTCTGGGGAAGGTTCTTAAAGGGACACCTACTGTACAGACATACCTCTGGGGAAGGTTCTTAAAGGGACACCTACTGTACAGACCTACCTCTGGGGAAGGCTCTTAAAGGGACACCTACAGGCCTACCTCTGGGGAAGGTTCTTAAAGGGACACCTACTGTACAGACCTACCTCTGGGGAAGGCTCTTAAAGGGACACCTACTGTACAGACCTACCTCTGGGGAAGGCTTTTAGAGGGACACCTACAGACCTACCTCTGGGGAAGGTTCTTAAAGGGACACCTACAGACCTACCTCTGTGGAAGGCTCTTAAAGGGACACCTACAGACCTACCTCTGGGGAAGGCTCTTAGAGGGACACCTACTGTACAGACCTACCTCTGGGGAAGGCTCTTAAAGGGACACCTACAGACCTACCTCTGGGGAAGGCTCTTAAAGGGACACCTACAGTACAGACCTACCTCTGGGGAAGGTTCTTAAAGGGACACCTACTGTACAGACATACCTCTGGGGAAGGTTCTTAAAGGGACACCTACTGTACAGAC
>NC_085008.1:29397429-29399929 GCF_963854185.1 Sardina pilchardus
ATCGCTGACTGATGCTGATGTACACACACACACACACACACACACACACACACACACACAAACACACATACACATACATTCTATCAACTGTGTCACACTGGCTTTCACTCATCTCCCTCTTAACCCCCTCTCTCTTCATATGTGTGTGTGTGTGTGTGTGTGTGTGTGTGTGTGTGTGTGTGTGCATATACTGTATGTGTAGAAGTGTTTTTGCTCCAGCTGTCTACTGTGGACTGATAACATGCTTTACATCTTTCAGAATGTACACATACATACAGACACTCGCTCTCCATCTCTCCCTCTTTCTCCCTCTCTCTCCCACTCTCTCTCTCTCTCGCTCTCTCTCTATCTCTCTGTCTTTCTCTCTCACACACACACACACACACACACACACACACACACACACACACACACACACACACACACACACACACACACATTCAGAGAGCAAGAGAAACACATACTGTGATTGACAATGTTTTGCTGTTGCTGCACTCTCAGTTCAAAAGTGTATTATTATCCATAATTGCCCTGTGTCTGGGGGACCAGAGTAGTACTACGCAATGCCTTTCATGAGCACTGCCATAGACACAGAGGGCAGTGGCAAAGTGACCACAAGAAAAGACTGGCCTCTCTCAAGAGCGCTGTAAAAGTGGAACAACACGAGTGCCTGATTCTGTTTGTGCGAGGTGGAGACACGCAAATTCCTCCTCCAAAATAGAGTGAACAAATGCACTTTCTCAGAAGGAATTTACTGAGGAGGAAAAAACCAAAGCACTTCACAACAAACAGGCTATTATCACCATTGCCCTGCTGAGCCCCCCCCCCCCCCCCAACTCTCCCTACACACACACACACACACACACACACTCTCTCTCTCTCTCTCTCTCTCTCTACACACACACACACACACACATACATAACGCACACACACACACACACACACACACACACCTCCACCTCCACTCCTTCATGAGAACCTCGTGAATAATGCCATTGGCCTTAATGAATTCAAACCTGCCCAGAGTGGACAAAAGCCCTTGGTCTGTGCTGCGCTGTGTGCTCTGTGCTGTGCTGTGCTGCATTGCGTTGCTTTGCATTGCGTGGGCCACAAGAGCAGCACTCAGTGAAGCCCAGGGCATCAGTCAAACCCCCCACTCTGCTCAGATGGCACCCATCACTTTGCTGACAGCCCGTGACAATGGGAACCCTCTACGTGCTGGGCTGGAGCTGGGGGGTGGTGCTGGGTGGTGTTGGGTGGGGTGCCGGGGGCTCAAAAGAGTCTTGAAGGCTAAAATAATGTCCCCTCTGCTGATGTCCACTGCTCTTACACTGGGGACATCTGGACTGTCATCCATCTCCACACCCCCTCTACTCTCTCTCTCTCTCTCTCTCTCTCTCACACACACACACACACACACACACACACACACACACACATGCACACACACTCGCTCAGCTCAGCAGAAGAATGGAACTCTCCTCAAATGCAACAGGTTTGTGTTCATTCTGCCCATGCGTCCTCCATGACACAAAGAGAGCTCATCACATCACAAATTTAGCCCTGATCAATACTAACTTCACTTATCAGCAAGCAACACAAAACACACATTAAATCAGAACCCCAAATAGGGTCTAAAGCTAGAACTGATCAGGCCCTGATGTGGACCGGATGTGGACCGGATGTGGCCCTGATGTGGGCCGGATCAGTAGCTGTTGTCTGGGAGTGTTGGGGCTGAATGGCCTGAGACATGTTGAATTGTTATCATGGGAGGAAGTGCAGAAATATCCTCGGAGCTGTGAACACACGTGTCCACCCCAGCAGAGAACAGTGAACCGGCACACAAACACACACACACACACACACACACACACATATATTGCTGTCAGCTCACACACTACAATTTCAGACACAACACCCCCAGCCCCACCCCTTCACACACACACACACACAGAGTTGTATACACATATACAGTGCCTATAGAAAGTCATCATACCCTTTTGAAATAGTTACTTTTTTTGTCTTACAGCCTGAAATCAAAACCCATTTTAAAAAAAATCATTTCCAGTTTTATTAACAAATTTAGCAGTACAACATCAAAATAATGAAAAAAAAGTAAACAGTTCTGAAAATTAATAAAAAATGAAAAACTAGAATAACAGGGTTGGAAAAGTCATCATACCCCTGACTAAATACTTTGTAAAACTTCCTTTTGCTTTCATTACAGCCATCAATCTGTTTGGACATGTCTCTATTATAGCTTTGCACACCTAGATAGGGGAATATTTGCCCAATTTTCCATACAGAAATGTTAAAATTTAGTCAAATTCTGTAGGGAATGGCGATGGACTGCTCTCTTCAAGTCAATCCACATATTTTCTATAGGATTTAAGTCAGGGCTCTGACTTTGCCACTCAAGGATATTCACCATCCTATCCTTAAGCCACTGCTTTGTTCTTTTGGCAGTATGTTTAGGATTATTGTCGTGTTGGAAGGCGA
>NC_085008.1:29409929-29414929 GCF_963854185.1 Sardina pilchardus
GCAAAACATAGCTCAGACATGCTGCAGCGCTACATAGCTCAGACATGCTGCAACGCTACATAGCTAGCTGAGAGACGTTGTAGGTACACGTTGCACGTACAACACGGCATAGGAGAAAGATGCTGCTGCGCCTAATAGCTAGCAGAGAGATGCTGCAACGCTACATAGTTAGCAGAAAGATTCTACAGCGCTAAATAGCTAGCAGAAAGATGCTGTAGCGCTACATAGTCAAACCAGCGAAACAAGCAGCAGCCTGCTTGAAATCCATCCCAGGGCTTACACGGCTTTAAGACTTAATTACATACGGTGGGCTGGAGCCTCAGGGGGAGGACGGCTGTCCATACACACACACACACACACACACACACACACACACACAGGGTAAGACGGCCTTCCACAGGGCCCGTGTCAGAGTCAAGAAACCTATAATCACCAGGTGGACCTCCACGTGTCCCATCCCCCCTCTCTCACACACACACACACACTCTCTCTCACACACACACATACACACACACACACACATACAGGGGGGGACGGCCATCACGGGACCCGTGTCAGAGTCAAGAGACCTATAATCACCAGGTGGACCTCCACGTGTCGACCCCTTTCCACACACATAAGCACATACACACACACACACACACACACACACACACAGACACACACACACACACACACACACACACACACACACACACACACACACACACACACACACACACAAACTCCATGTCCATATGCATTCACACACTGACACACAAACAAGCAGGGAGCCTACAGAATTTGGGTTGGTGGTGGGACAGGGGAGGGAGAGGGTTTGAGAAGTGTGTGTGAGTGTGTGTGGTACAAGAGGAAGCAAGTCTGTGCACGACACAGCCTGTGTTTACAGTAAATGAGTGAGTGTGCTGCTGTGTGTTCCGTCACTGTTGTTCCAAAGCGGCCTGATGAGGACGATGATAGGTCCCTTCTCATCACACTAATCCCTAAACGCTACCGAGGGACGTTATCACCCCTTCATGACTTGCAGCTGAGCTCCTGGAGAGGATGTGCCGCTGCACTGTTTCACCGGCTTGTTCAGGAGAGCACCTTGAGGAACAGCTGGCCTTTGTCTTCTCTCATCTCCATTTCAAAAAAGGACGAAAGCAAAACACAACACTCTTTGTTGTCAATGTAACAGTGTAGATGTACAGCTCTAGGGTGCATTTCCCAAAACCATACAGTAGTTGCTAACTAAGTTGTGGTTGCAATGCAATTTCCACTAAGTTGGCAACTTTGTTGGTTGCAATGCAATTTCCCATTGCCAAAAAACTAAGTTGCTATTAGGTTAGCTGATAACGCTAATGTGAGCTCATTCCTGATAGGGGCGAACAGATCCATTCATCCTGTCATCAGCAGAAGCTCCTGTCTGGGTAGCTACTACAAAACATCAATAGTGGGGACACCACAAGCAGAACCTGAACCAGCCAGAGCCAGAGCTATGTTACAACCAGAACTATGCTTGACCCAAAACGATAACCACACCAGATGCAGGACCATGCAGGACCCAGAACGACAGCCACAGCAGGCGCAGAACCATGCTTGACCCACACCCCCTAACCACACCAGAAGTAGAAGCATGTTTGACCCAAAACGATGACCACACAAGTTTCAGAACAATGCTTCAGCCCGAGGTCAGCTCATTTCTGGCAGCCTGACCAGCCACAGTCCACCACACACCGACAAACTAGTAAACACACCATCATCCAGAAAAACTAGTAAACACACAATAATCCAGAGAGACAGACCCATTTCTCAACCCACTGCACCTTCCAGTGACAGACTATCCTGCAATACGCCAGCAGGAAACAGACTGACCTGTCCCTAAACAACACCAGCAGACTGTGGCTCTGCGGTCAGAGAGGCAGAAGAACCACACCAGAGCCAGAGACTTGCTCATCTCATCTCATCGCAAACTCAGCCACAGCCCTCCACACACTTACAAAACAACATCATCATACAAAACAACATCATACTATATCAAGTGTGAGAAAAAAAAAAAAACTCGCTCTGTGAGAAAACACCTTTTATTAGCAGTCCTGTCCTGCACAGAATCGGGTACACTAGGGCTAAACTGACCTAAACTGACCTGCTCCTAAAAAACACCACACCATAGGCCCATGTGGCCCTATGGTCAGTAAGGAGGATTATGCAAAAGCCAGAAGTCTGATCATCTCTGACCACATGCTCAACCACAGTCCTCCACACACTTGCAAAACAACTGCATCACCACAGTCTAGTGTGTCAGAACTGTCTCTCACCCCTCAACACCTTTCATCTGCAGGCTTTTATGCATCCACACCCATGCGGTCACCTCCCATAATAATGACAGGGTTACTGTGTGGGTATAGTGAAACGTGTTTGTGTTGATCACCCCACGCACACGTCCTTGTGTTTCTTATTCATAGCTGTAACACATCTAATGGACTACAACTGACCCATGGAGAAATGTTGAGACCTATTTCCTGGTTTGACATGTAGCACTGCTCTAGTTCACAGAGTGATGAATACATTACACATTAACATTTATTAATTATTATTATATATATAATATATAATTATATATATACATATATAATATATAATTATTGTAGCTGTTACTGTTGTCCAAACTCACTTACAAGTGAGGAATGTCATCCAAGCCACAGTGAAATAAGAGACATAGAGTGGCAAAAGGTAAATAAATAAACACCACACATCACATTTTGCACTTTTCAAGGCACCTAAAGCACTTTACAGTGAAGGGGGGAACCTCACTAAGCCCCACTTTACATGCAAACTATAACCATTAGATGAGTGATCGCTGCTGAGCACCAACACCCCTCAGCTGTGCTAGCTACCCCACACACACAGCCCTCGATGGCACGACCAGCTACCTCACACACACAGCCCTCGATGGGCAGCATGACCAGCTACCTCACACACACAGCCCTCGATGGGCAGCATGACCAACTACCCCACACACACACAGCCCTCGATGGCCAGCACGACCAGCTACCCCACACACACAGCCCTCGAGGGGCAGCATGACCAACTACCCCACACAGACAGCCCTCGATGGGCAGCACGACCAGCTACCCCACACACACAGCCCTCGATGGGCAGCATGACCAGCTACCCCACACACACAGCCCTCGATGGCCAGCACGACCAGCTACCCCACACACACAGCCCTCGAGGGGCAGCAGGACCAACTACCCCACACACACACAGCCCTCGATGGCCAGCACGGCCAGCTACCCCACACACACAGCCCTCGATGGCCAGCACGACCAGCTACCCCACACACACAGCCCTCGAGGGGCAGCATGACCAACTACCCCACACACACAGCCCTCGAGGGGCAGCACGACCAGCTACCCCACACACACAGCCTTCGAGGGGCAGCATGACCAACTACCCCACACAGACAGCCCTCGATGGGCAGCATGACCAACTACCCCACACACACACAGCCCTCGATGGGCAGCATGACCAACTACCCCACACACACACAGCCCTCGATGGGCAGCATGACCAACTACCCCACACACACAGCCCTCGATGGGCAGCATGACCAACTACCCCACACACACACAGCCCTCGATGGGCAGCATGACCAACTACCCCACACACACAGCCCTCGAGGGGCAGCATGACCAACTACCCCACACACACAGCCCTCGATGGGCAGCATGACCAACTACCCCACACACACAGCCCTCGAGGGGCAGCATGACCAACTACCCCACACACACAGCCCTCGATGGCCAGCACGACCAGCTACCCCACACACACAGCCCTCGATGGCCAGCACGACCAGCTACCCCACACACACAGCCCTCGAGGGGCAGCATGACCAACTACCCCACACACACACAGCCCTCGATGGGCAGCACGACCAGCTACCCCACACACACAGCGCTCGATGGCCAGCACGACCAGCTACCCCACACACACAGCCTTCGAGGGGCAGCATGACCAACTACCCCACACAGACAGCCCTCGATGGCCAGCACGACCAGCTACCCCACACACACAGCCCTCGATGGCCAGCACGACCAGCTACCCCACACACACAGCCCTCGAGGGGCAGCACGACCAACTACCCCACACAGACAGCCCTCGATGGGCAGCACGTCCAACTACCCCACACACACAGCCCTCGATGGCCAGCACGACCAGCTACCCCACACAGACAGCCCTCGATGGGCAGCACGACCAGCTACCCCACACACACAGCCTTCGAGGGGCAGCACGACCAACTACCCCACACAGACAGCCCTCGATGGCCAGCACGACCAGCTACCCCACACTCACAGCCCTCGATGGGCAGCATGACCAGCTACCCCACACACACACAGCCCTCGATGGCCAGCACGACCAACTACCCCACACACACACAGCCCTCGATGGGCAGCACGACCAGCTACCCCACACACACAGCCCTCGATGGGCAGCATGACCAACTACCCCACACAGACAGCCCTCGATGGCCAGCACGACCAGCTACCCCACACTCACAGCCCTCGATGGGCAGCATGACCAGCTACCCCACACACACACAGCCCTCGATGGCCAGCACGACCAGCTACCCCACACACACACAGCCCTCGATGGCCAGCACGACCAGCTACCCCACACACACAGCCCTCGAGGGGCAGCACGACAAGGCTGGACAGGGGGACGGCCAGCAGTCCAGACGGCCCTAATGAGGACGATAAGGGAGGTGGTGTTTTCTCAGCCCTGTGATTCTTGGAGGGAAACAGCAGATATATTTATCTTTCTTTCGCACACACACACACCGGATAACCCTAGCTCTCTGCTGTGTTTTTAAAATATGAGCAGCAGCATTCTCTCTCTCTCTCTCTCTCTCATCTCTCCAGACGGCCCTGAGTGAGCGAAAACGGGGGTAGCAGGACCAGATTAGTCCATGTGTGGATCAACAGAGGTTTTGGGAGTGAATGCGTCCCCTCTACCCCCAC
>NC_085008.1:29419929-29427429 GCF_963854185.1 Sardina pilchardus
AAACGTGATAATTGAAGTGTTGTCGATTAGCTTGCAACAAGCTGTTTATTACAGCTAATAGTTAACGTCGCTGTTATTTAGCATTGTTGCTTTTTGTAGGAGTTGGGAAGGAGTCTCAGACCTCTGTGTGCTGTTTATATTTTCCAGGTGTGTCATTATTTTCTATTAATTTGTTATGTTGGATGTTTATACCAGAGAGGGTTGAAGTAGAGCTTTGTTTATAGCCTACTGTGGTCGTAGGTTAGCTATTTTTTCCTCTATGCTAGCTCCCGCTGACTAGCGAGCTAACTACTTCTGTTGTTTCATGATGTTTTGGATCTGATGTAAGTTCGCATCATCCAAGCAACACAGCACAACAACGCATTTATTTAGCGTCATCTCCCTCCCCCTGCAAGTGCTGACATTGCCCCACCCCTCGCGGCTCCTACTCGGGTCTAGTGTGAACACAATTACCCGTATCTCACTCGGACATAAAACTCATGTGGGAAACGTCCGTGTCGTGCCTTTACCCGGGTAAATATCTCCGGGTAACTTCTAGAAGTTATGTGGGAAAGGGACTTGAGAATGCTCTCTTTCTGTCTGTGTGGGAGGCGAAATGCATTCAACAGTTGGTTGAAAGGCACAGTCGCTTTTGCAGGCTTATGGTCTCAGTGCAGGAGAATCTTAAGAAGAAATAAGAAAATAACTGATAATGTTGAAATGGTAAGCTAATTTGTATTGAGGTGGAAGGTGAGGAGGAAGGCAGACATACAGTATTTGAGGAGTAGAGGGAGAGTTTGAGTGTTTTGGAAAGTAAAGAAGGAAGCTGGAGTATTTACGCTCATATTATGGCCAGCCAGCCAGCAGACAGCATACCTTCCCACTACACAAACACGCAGCGTGACTCAGACACAGCATGAGTGGAGGCTGCATGCTCGCCTGAGGCAAGTTTCCCTCATGAACCGACCCAGGAAGGCTCAAACGGAGAGCTATTTCATTTTCACCAGTCTTCATAGTCCCTGACGGGCTCGTATAGCCGTAGGTCCCATGGTCACCTTTAATTCCACGATGGAAAACAAGACATGTTTTGTGTCTAATTGTGTGTGGGAGAGGATCTTAGGAGGGGGTTTTATTGCGACAACACACAGCACACAGAGGACCTGAATATGATCTCCGTGTGTGTGTGCGCTGAGAGCCACGGGCCGTGATGGGGAGGAGGTGAGGTGAGCTCCATGAACCTGAGGCTCAGTGTGCTGATCCAGGGCTCAACACCAGGGCCATCCTCCCTCTCGTCACCGAGGGGCCCAGCAGCAGAGAGAGTGTGTGTGTGTGTGTGTGTGTGCTAAGTGGGCTAATAAATCTGCTGTTTGGAGGCTGAATTATGCAACACTAATGCCTCTTACTGAGAGATGGAGGAGCCTGTCTGGGGCAAATGGAACACGAGAGAGGGAGAGAGAGAGAAGAATGGAGTGAGAGAGAGAGAGAGAGTGGGGAAGAGATTAAAGAAAGAGAGAGACAAGGATAGTTGTGGCAGGAACAGAGGGAGAAAAATGAAAGAGCTGCAGAAAAGAGAAAGAAGCAGGAAGATAAAAAATAGGTCTAGAGAGAGAGAGAGAGAGAGAGAAAAAGGGAAAGAGAGCGGGAGAGAGTGTATGTGTGTGCGTGTGTGTGTGTGTGTGTGTGTGTGTGTGTGTGTGTGTGTGTGTGAGGAGAGCTGGGGTCAGTGTATGGCCTGCTACTGCAGCCTCCGTGTAGCTCCATCATCTCGGCAGGCCGGACTTCACACGCAATCCGCTCTGCTGTGGCTGTGGCTGCGCTCACTCACACATTCCTCACATAGCGCACCGCGCTCCACCGCTCTCCACCACCATACGCCGCACCTTATATCAGCGCTCCCTCCACCAAGCACCGCGCCTTCCACAGCACTCCCTCCTGAGCGCTCCGCAACACTTCACAAAATTCCACAACGCTCCACAACGTTCCACAGCACTCCCTCCCGCACACTCCACAACGTTCCACAGCACTCTCTCCCGCACACTCCACAACATTCCACAGCACTCCCTCCCGAGCGCTCCACACTGCTCCACAACGTTCCACAGAACTCCCTCCCGAATGCTCCACAACGTTCCACAACGTTCCACAACGTTCCACAGCACTCCCTCCCGCACGCTCCACAATGTTCCCTCCACCGTGCACCGTACGTTCCAAAGCACTCCCTCCCGCACGCTCCACAACGCTCCACAGCACTCCCTCCCGCACGCTCCACAACGCTCCACAACGTTCCACAGCACTCCCTCCCGCACGCTCCACAACGCTCCACAACGTTCCACAGCACTCCCTCCCGCACGCTCCACAACGTTCCACAGCACTCCCTCCCGCACGCTCCACAACGTTCCACAGCACTCCCTCCCGAGCGCTCCACAACGTTCCCGCCACCGTGCACCGTACGTTCCAAAGCACTCCCTCAGCGCCTCGCTTGCTCCTCAGCGGGATTTAAAAAACGACTCACGGAAAAGATCCATGTGAGCAGCAGGCAGCAGGGTTGCTCTCATGGCAAGGAGCTGGCTGTCAAGCACACGGCTATTTATCTGGCTCCAAATGCTGGCTAGCATAGTGGGATACATATTTAGAGGCTGCTAGCATAGCAGGAGACATATTTCACACACTCACATCACATGAGAGAATTTCCACAGGTTTCTAATATGAAAAGAATCTAGCAGTCAATCGCTCTTCTCCTTATAGGAAATATCCAAGGAAAAAATTACTGTATGCTGAAGAACTAGAACTAGAGCAACAAAAAAACTATTTTTTCTGCGTAAATGATCAATATATGATGGCTGAATATACTGAATCATAAATACAAAATACATAACATCCTTTTGTAATACTGTTTGAAATGATTATTGAAATGCTACGTCGTAGTGATGTTTCTCAGTGCTAAAGCTGGTTTGTGGTGATATCTGTCTGAATATTATTTTGTTCAGTTACTTGCAATATCATTTCATGTTGATGTTTCTACTGATTTTTCTGATGCTGTTTTGTGGTGACCTTTCCAGAGTAAGTTCTCTGCACTCTCTGCAGTGAGTGGTTCACTGAGAGTGTTAGCTGGGCTCACCTCCACGCCGTCGTACTCCTCATCGAAGAGCCGGCAGTACTGCGGCAGGCCCAGCTGGCCCAGCCAGCGGGAGATTGGCAGGTGCTTCATGGCCCGCCTCTCCGGCACCCTCCTCTTGTGGAGACGATGGAAGGTGCAGGTAGTCTAGGGGCTCCTCTCCTGAGGGGACAGAGACACACACACACACACACACATCAGGGCACAGATCAGACAGATGTGGGGGCATCTAGGGGTTTACCCCACTGTACTGGGCAGGGATGCATTGTGGGTAATTCCCCCCCACACACACCTCCACCCTTGAAAAATCATCACCTCTAAGGTTTAACACTTGGCATTAGGGTGGTGAGGGTTCATGAGTGATTTTAGGTTGAATGAATCATTATGGTTTCTTCATATGGTTTTAGTCTGAGTTTTTTTTTTCTTTCAGGGTTTTTTTTTCTTCAGCAATTTTGTGTCAACAATTCCCCGGACACTGAAAAACCGGGCTGCACGAAACTAGTCAAAAATGAAAAGCAAAACTGAGGCTCTGTAATCGCTAGTTCATTCTCATACATTGGAATGTAATGATATGTGTGGAAAAGAATATCCTTAGGACAATAAAGACTCTATCTATCTATCTATCTATCTATCTATCTATCTACTGTATCTATCTATCTATCTATCTATCTATCTATAATTGTTGAGCACTCTTCTAATCCTGTTCTCAACAACACAACATTTACTACCTGCTGCATTCCTATGAGTCCCCCCTCAGGAGTTTCCCTGCCTGACTAGGCGTCTATTTCTAGGAAACCCACACTTGAGTAAACCCCCAAACAGAGCCTGAGGCTGAGGCTCCATGGAGCACTGGTGCCGGGATGACTTGGCGCAGCTTTATTTGGTGCTGACTCATAGCGGTGACATTTGCATGATGTATGACACCTGAGTCACGCTGGTCCCAGATCAGATATGAGGAACTGCCTTATCCAAACAGGATTACGGTCATTTTGATTGGCCATTCCCGGAGAGGGTGTTGGCCAGTATACAGAGCATTGCTGGGATTGTGTTTGTTTGTAAAGTGCTCTCTGTAGAGAGTGTGTTATTCCTTAAGCCACACACTGTCTGAATCTATTGACCTGTAAAAACATGTCCTTGGCCGTTTTATGATGAAAATACAATAAACAGGCCTACTGGATTAAGATGGTGGTAAATTACTACAGTATAATCAAATAATGAATTAAAATGATAATGTCTCAATAATAATAATAACAAAGTAAAAACAATAATTCAGAAAACGAAAATAACATAATCTAACTATTTCAAATGAAGACACAGAGCAGTATGCTACAGCTGCATGCTATCTACCATATCCATATATACTGTATGGATGTTCCTGTGTGAACTTGGCCGTGGTTTGAAACAGTCCTGAGAGAACCCCATTACTGTGATTAGCCTTAGCAGTGCCAGGCAGCCGTCAGTGCCAGGGCTGTCTCACACCAGACACAAGTGCTCCATCAAGGGCGCCTCACGCCAGTTAAGGTGCCCACATCACACGAGGCGCGAGTGGGAGAGTGAGGTGAGCGTGTCACCAGGGGTGTAGCCATAGATTCAAGGAAGCCTGTGCTGGACAGGGCTCTGGACGTGGCCAGGAAATGTAATTTAGATGCAATTATGCACAGGTTGGAGGTTGAGATTTGAGATCAAATGGTCCTCAATATCTGGCTGCATTCCCCACACAAAGCTTCCACCCCACCAAAGGGTCTTAAATATCTTCAAAAACGGTCTTAAGTCAATAATAAAAAGTTTGGTCGTAAAAAAACACAAATCTTCAAAATGGCCTCCAATCAGCAGAGGACTGAAGCAAGCAGGAGGGCTCATGAGCACGTCGATACAGCAGCGCCTCTTCTGCTGAGCTCAGCTAAAGACTGATGGCTGGCTGGTAATCAGGTCCCTCACAGTCACACCACCCGTCTCAATCTCATCAGCCAAAATAATTAGGTCTCCCTCAGACAACCTCACTGCCCTGAGCTTGCAGCAGCAGCAGCAGCAAGGCTCCTCGTTCTCCTGACAAACTCATGAATTACTCGAGATGACACAGACCAAGGCCAGCTAGGACAGGATTCTGCTCCCCTCCTCTCCTCTCTCTTCCCTCCTCTCCTCTCCTCTCTCCCTTCCTCTCCTCTCCTCTCTCTTCTCTCCTCTCCTCTCCTCTAACTCCCCTCCTCTCTCTTCTCTTCTCTCCTCCCCTCTTCTCTCTCTTCCCTCCTCTCCTCTCCTCTCTCCTCTCTCCTCCTCACCTCTCCTCTCCTCTTCTCACTCTTCTCTCCTCTCCTCTTCTCTCATTTCTATGCGGTGAGCCTGTGTGATATATTCCCCAACAATAGCCTATAAAAGAGACAAGGCAGGAGCTGGAAGCGGCTCATAAACACACCAGAGAACAATATGGCCGTAAACACGTAGCTGCTGCTGCTGCTCCTCCAGATGTGCTCTGCAAGTCCATGAGGATCTGCCCCAGGCCGGGGCAATAAGGGAACGAGTGCAACCATCACCCCAATGGGGGTGGGTCTGGGTGGGGTGTGAGGGTTCATCATGAATGTCATCAGTGGTCCTATGGTTGAGGTTATGGGATTTGGCACACGCTTTTGTCCAAAGCGACATACACATAAAAACAAATACAATAATCCTATGACTATGTGTTGACAGCTACTGTCCATACAAATAACATAGAGGTTGCTTCAGTTTGCAATGACATGACCGTACCATAGGAAGTACAGTACACATGCACGGGTTGCGGTATAGTTTATAGGCTCTTTGTTAATAGTGATTCATACATGTGTTTGGTTGGCAAGAGAAAGCATCTCTTAGCAAAACAACCATGTACTAAACCACTCTATAAAGAGATACAAAAAGAACAGTGTAAACAAAAGCACTTAATCATTAAGAAACTATCTTTACACTGTGCTTTATAATCATGTTGTAGCTCTAAAAGTATTTTATATATTGACAAAAAAACATTGTGCACCTTTACATTTTAAAAACTATTTGAATTTACTTCCTTGAGGTAGAATGATGGTATAAATAGCTAAGATAGGAAACTACCAGAACAAAAATAGTTTGATGATATGGTGATGATGGTTGCCAAGAGACTGTTAAATCTTAAGACTACACATAATTATTGCACTGAATCACGAAAAGAAAACGTGGAAAGTTGGACTTGGCAAAGACTGAGATTCCTAAGTAGTCCTAGCAAGTGCTAACATTTTAACAGACATTTCAACTCCACTCTCGGGAGAAACTCGAGATAATGTTTGATGAATAATATTGATGAGTCTATTTATTAAGGGGTAGTGAAAGACCACTGATTAAAGATGCCGTCATCCCTTTTAATGAGCACTATTGACCAACAGAGCACGGGGGCCAAAGCAGTGGTACTGGCTCATGGAGGTCAGCTAATTGAAAAGGGGAGGCCAAATCAGGAGCAGATGACCTAAACCACTTGATCAACGTACACTGGGCAAAAACAATGATCTCACTTTATATTACGTCTCTTACATACTTACAATGGTGAACAACAACAACAACAACAACAACAACATGTTGATTTTATATAGTGCTTTTCTAGGCATTCAACATCATTACAACACATTGCATTAATATAGTGCTTTTCTAGAGACTCAACATCACAACAATAACATAGTGCATTTCTATAGCATTTTTCTAGACACTCAAAGCGCTTCACAGTATACATAAATTAACATGTGATACAATGTGTTTCAAATATATAATGAGATGTATTATATATGAGTTATATGAGTATGTTATGAGTTTTCTTCATCACATTGAGCTAGTAATTCTATAATGAGACTAATTAGCCATTACTGTCAGTTTTACTAGCCACACTTCACACATCAGTAAAATGTAGTGTATTATTAGTGTATTACAGTATATTTGCTGTCAATATTACCTGTATATTTACTGGCAGTACATTGAAATAACACCAGTTAGCTCAATGGGTTTTAGACAGGAGCTCTGTGATGCCTCTTTTCAGTAAGTATTCAGTATATGACAAATACAACCTGCCTACCTGCCTACACTAACTGGCCTAAAGAGCCCCAAAACAACAAGATATCTACATTGTACAAGTAAAGCACTACTGCATATGTTATGGTGGTGGTGTGTGCATATTAACATAAGATGTCTTTCAATTAAATAATGAAATGTATCATATATGAGTTATATGAGTATGTACTGTATGTATACATATACGTGCATGCTTGATTAACGGATGCCAAAGCCAATCACTAATGTGCGCCATTACGTGCCCTTTCTATTACTGTCAGAGCTACTCCATAGCCAAGGACATGGTGGCACTGCAACTAGACTGCAGTGTTTCAGATTACACATCTATCAGGAGCATTAGTCCAAGG
>NC_085008.1:29432429-29479929 GCF_963854185.1 Sardina pilchardus
CTGTTGCTATTGGTTTGGTTTATTTCAGCATCTCAATAAAAGCACAACTCGCTTGGGTGTCCCTCACGATTAAAGGAACCAGCTGTGGTGATGCCACGTCACGCACAACCATGATGGGAAAGCAAACGGATCAGGTACAACTGCTCCTACTCTGACCTGTATGGGTATGGCTTTGTCTTCTTCTCAACACACACTCTAGAACACTAGTTCTACTCTATACTTCATACTGTAAATGGCACCCCTAAATGGTTCTTTAAGCCATTTTGAAGGCTTCCAGTCCACTCTTAACCCATCAAAGGAAGGGTTAAGAGTGCAGGACAGCTCAGAAACTCAGTATGAAAACAGTGGTACGAGCTCCCTCTGGTCTGCAGTGACAAGCAAGAGGACAACGGCTCATGGCCGCTCAGTGCTAAGAACTTCTTGGGAGCGTTCTTAGAGCGCTCCTAAGAAGTTCTTTGCGCTTAAGAGCTTCTTAACGAATCTGGGAAACCCGGCCCCGGACTTTATGCTTGAATAAGCTTCCTTTGCATGTCTATCCAAAGTATCTCTTTCTGATTTCATGGCTCAGGCTGTTCAATGGCAATGCATTTGACCTGTATAAAAGGAGAGCAGCGCACACCTATTTTTTGCGAGGTGCTGGTCACGGTAGTCGTTACATTTGACCTTTACAAACAACTATCCAGCAAGAGGACAACACCATTTGCGCAAAATGACCAACTTCATCTCTGAGAGATTCAAGGACCATAGGCCCACTACATATAGGAGCCGTTGTACTGTATCACCTGTCAGCATCCAATCCCAAATAAGATAGATGATAAGGAAAATCTGTTCTGTGTGTGTGTGTGTGTGTGTGTGTGTGTGTGTGTGTGTGTGTGTGTCAAGAGGCCAATGTTTCAGCACAGAGAGTTCCCGATTAAGACATCCAAAGGAATGCAAGACTGGAGCTGACCAACACTTCACTGTGCACATTTTTGAGATGGTGATTCACCGGTGAAGTCCACTTGTTTAAATCAAAGAAGCAGTAGTGTTAGGAACATTTGAGTGTCTTTTGAAGTAACTGAACAAAACCTTAGAGAGATGGTCGCTTTTTGCATGTGTAAGTAAAAGTGAAGACTGTGCAGGATGCAGATATACATGTATCTCAAGTCAAAGTGAAAGCATAACCTCAGATTTGTACTCCTCCTTCGTCCATCACCTTGGTCACGTCTCACTTAGTGAGATGAGAAATCCAAACTGGAGTTCAAGGTAGCAGCTAGGAGCACAGAGACGCTGATGCTGCAAAGCTGGAGTCATTGGAAGGACACGGTAAGCTACTGCACCAGTGCCACTGGGGTGCACTGGTCTCTCCAGAACAACAGGCCCACAACTGTCAATATCTCAAATTGAATTTAGAACATTCAATGAATAGTCTCCTTGCTCAGCCCTCTGCAGCAACACAGAATTAAATTAGGAGGACTTACCATGAGCAAAAGGCAGGCCTATTTCTCAGGGTACTGTATATACTTGATGTAAAAAATAACTGATATAAATAATGATATCTATCATTGTCTATTACATAATAAAACTGGCATGGATCTAAGTGCACTTTCGATTTGACATTATACTGTAATGTTACTAAACATGTATGTTGTAATTGATGTTACTGAATCATACTCTGGAAAAGTGTGTTCTGGATCCTCCTCCATACTCCTCCCCATTCTGTTTTCAGCAACCCTGCTGAAAAAAAACAGCTGACCAGCTTAAGGTGTTTGCTGGTTGACCAGCTTGTTTGACCATCCTATGATGGTTGACCGACTAGACCAGCAAAACTCGTTTTTAGTTGGTGTTGCTGGTCTACATTGCTGGTTTTTGCTGGACATGCCAGCTTATGTTGGTCATTCTAGCAAATCAGCTTGACCATCTCGACAGGCTGGTCACCAGCATGACCATATTAAACCAGCTGTATCCCACACGACAGGCTGGTCACACCAGCATGACCAGCTTCCTCAGTTGGTCACACCAGCATGTCTAGCTGGTGGCCTAACCAGCTACACCAGCAAAGACCAGCAATAGCTGGAAGAAAACCAGCAAAGACCATCTAAAACCAGCTACCAGCATAAGCTGGTTTCTTGCTGTTTTTTTCAGCAGGGAAGACAGGAGGGGCAGCCTATACATATGCCTATATGTTAGAAGCTGGTGTGTTAACTCATGGGAAAATATGCTGCCTTTATGATCTGTGTACTATAGGCAGGCACCCCTCGCATGCTGTTGCGCTATGACGCAGCTGATGCCTGAACCCCCCCCCCCCCCCCCCCCCCCCCACCACCACCACCACACACCACCACCACCCCACCTCGAGATTACCGCCGAGGTACCAACAACCCCCTCTAACCCCCTCATTCATGTGCCTGGAGTATGAGCGATGTGATGGTTTTTTTTCACTCGTCTGGTGATGTGCGTAAGCTGCAAACCGGTCTGAGCGTGAGCGCTTGACTCTGTGTGAGGGAGGTGACCCTTGCAGAGAGGGAGTCCACAGGGGTCAGTAGAAAGTGAGAATAACCCGTAATTACACTGCATGATTGAATTTATGAGAGTACACGTGAGAAAGCGACATTGTTTTTTCACCAGTGCACCTACTTTATGGAGCCTCGCAAAGGCTCGATACAACATCATTTTTGATCAATTTGATAAGGCATTTAACTCAAGTCAGAAACCAAACCAGGAAAAGTAGAGTAGGCTATAACCTACCTCCCAAAACAATATGTTTATCTTGAATAACAATGCACTTAGTCACAGTCGCACACAGTCCACGATCCTGCTAGGTCAATTTTGTGGACTTGCATGTGTTTTCACATCCCTGCTATAAATCGCGAACAGAGCTCGCAGGTGTCCTCCGGTAAACTTGAGTTCTGATGCGTTTGGTTCGACTGTTTTGAGTTTATGCAATAACGGTCATCGTCAAAATAAAACAACCCCTAAGTTGCCTGCAGCGTCACTAAAGTGTCACCAAACTAAATGAGATATAGATCACAGAGCAACCCACGAACATGGAATAAAGCAGCGATAGCACTCCACAGACAATGACTCATCTTACCGTGGGTTGTTATGAAGATGCAGGTGAAGGGGAGGGGGGGATTAAAGTTATCCAAATTGCAGCGTGCCAAACGCGACATCGATTCGTTGTGCTCTCGGATTGTTTCTCTTCGTCTTCCAAGTCCTGAACTGTTCTGATGATTCGTTGGAAAGACAGAACCGGCAGATTATCACATCCCGGGGCGTGCGCACCTCCGCGCCTCACGGAAGCTCGAGCTGCTGTTTGAAATGCACCCGCTGGCTCATGCTTTCACTAGAGCGCGTGTGCGTCAAGGAGATGCTGCATCGACGGTAGCTATTAGACATTCCATTCCAGCTCCCGTGGACTTGCCTTGCAAACAGGCTCTGTGAAACATGTCAAGAACGTTTTATTTACAACCGGGGTCACCTCCAGAGAGATAAACTTTGCTATCCCTCAACCCCGTGCCTTTAAACCACCAGTTTAACTTCTTTTGCATATACTGTAAGTAATTACATAGATGAACCTTTTACTGATCAATGGTTGGTTAACCAAATGAAAGATCTCACTCGTCATGGTCAATATGAATTCATGCAGCTATGAGAGAAAATATAAACTTGAAAATGTAATTACAAATCACAAACTAGAAATGCAATTCCAAGGAATTACCAGTGCATGAAAATGCAAAAAAAAAATATAGATAGATAATGTAGATATGGCTACTAAGGTATAGCTAGGGTAAACATGGTGGTTGCATAGTTTAAAGAGAGTTGATAGTGTTTAGGTAGACATTTTAAAGCTTAAACATTCCTGTTCTAACTTAACTAATGATTTCTAAAAGGTATTCTAAAATGTTAACTATGCTAACAATGATAACCAGGTTGATTGGTTTACTTGGCTAATGATTTCTAGCAGTAATGCTAAAAATGTTAACTATGCTAACAATGCTAACTATGCTAACAATGCTAACCACGTTGATTAGCTAACTTAGCTAATAATTTTTAGCAGTTATGCTAAAAATGTTAACAATGTTAACTATGCTAACAATGCTAACCAGGTTGATTAGCTAACTTAACTAATCATTTTTAGCAGTTATGTTAAAAATGCTAACTATGCTAACAATGTTAACTATGCTAACCATGCTAACTAGCTAACTTGGTACTGAGGACTTTTATTTTGAAACATTTGTTGATGGGGTATCCATGGCTGCCACTATCAGGAATAAAGAAGTTACTGTAGCAAAATCATGTCGGTTGCTATGGAAACGGTCATAAACGCTTAATTTTGATGGTTGCTATGTTGGTTGCTAGGTGCATGGAGGTCTCATGTAGTTGACTGGAGGCATAGTTGATGATAACTGACAGTTGGAATGGTTGAACAGTTAAATAGTTGAGTAGTTTCAATGGTTAAATGATTTAATAGTGTATTATTGCAGTGAGGACTTTTATTTTGAAACAGTTGTGGAAAGAGGAAACAGTTAACAGGATATGTAGTCTTCACAGAGAGATTGGCTGTGTTCGAACTGCGTGCTAAATACTAGTCACATACTGATAATGACGTGAAGTAGCAAATAGTATGCAGTGTTTGGAAAATGTAATATTACCAAGGGGGCAGCGAACGTTCTGAGAGTGTAGACAGTATGGCGGCCACCATGCTAACGAGAAGACCGTGGCTAGCTGGCCATTCCATTGAATCCTATGGGGCGTAAGCGCCACTTTGACATTAAATTACGTTAGAGCTGAAGCGTTTTAAGCCTTTATATGAACATTTTCTATTGTCGGGGTACATACTACATTGTGAAATTGACATAATAATCTCGTAACGGTCTTATCGGCTGAGTAATTAACGTTTTTCCGAAGTCAATGCTAAAGTGTTAAAGGCGCATGCGTCCAGCGAGAGTAAAGCGTCGCCATAGGTCAGACTCGGTCAGACTACGTGCCTACGTCACATGTACGACAACTGAGCCTGCGCAGGAGACCTATGACGGAATAAGAAGACCTAAAAAAACCGTTGAAATTTGCTTCCTCGGTCTCTGCTGCCGTCTACGTGATAGCTCTGTCCATATCTTTTACTGTCTATGAATATTACCAGTACACAAAAGTTTCCCGGATGTTATACTGATGGGATACTGCATCCCATAATGCATAGCGATTGTTTCCAGCTTCAGAAAATTTCAGTAACAATGGCGGACAGCGAAGGGACAAGTATGGCAAAAACCGGAGATGAAGAGCACAAATGTGAGTATTAGTTGGGTGTTTTGGTATGGAATGTTTCGTGGCTTATGTTATTGTGGAAGTTTTATTACTGTAGAGCTGTATTTGTGTATGTGCAAGTGAATAAATAGCCCAACTTAACCAAAGCTAACGTAAACTAACTGGCGCTCAATGGAAATGAATGGTAGAAACCTGTTAGCTTGCTAAGTCGCTAAATAGCATGACGATTTTCTAGCCTCTAGGTAACGTCGTCATTCACATTAACGAGAGCAATGTTTATTTATAGCCTAGTTATCGTTATGGTTATCATTCTTGGTGTGAACGGCCCTTATCTCCTAAGTATTCTGTCAGTTATAACTGACAGAACTCTATTCGTACTTTTAAAAAAATAAGTTTAATTTACAAAAGTGTAATGTGAAAATCTTTGATAGCTAAGTTGCTTTGGTATCTACTGAGAAATGAGCACCTGGTTCAAAACAGTTCCCAGTTTAAGCCTACTGCTCTTTGATAAGTGATATCATAGCCGGATTTGGGTATAACCAGAGAATGTCTAGGGCTCTGGTATAGCCTAATGATGGAAAATAAAATGGTAATGGCAGAAAATAATTTTCTCCTTACTAATATTTGATTTTAAATGAGTGTTTATAAGAAACTGTCTAAGATGGTAAAAGATGTAACCTCTATCTCTAGGACTGGCACAACGTCATGCACAGTGGTCTTGGGAACATCGGAGGCTTCTGCAACAACCCTGTAGGAGGTGGCACTGGATAACCAATACTGAATGATGACAACCTCCAGTCTCTCCCCCAGCCTCCATCACAGTCCACTTCAAGTGTGTCCACAAGGGCATTGACAGAAGTCGTTCTTCAGATCCACATCTCCAAAGAGGAGACGGACAATAGATAGAATAGTGTTGCCATTCAGTTAGCAATATTGTCCCCTGGGGTCATTCTGAGAGAATGTGCACTTGTTGTTTTTCTTGATGTTAAAGTTCAGACATTTTAATCAATTGAAAGTATTTTGTTCAATGTTTAGTGTCATTTGTAAGGTAACTGTCATACAGTGGTCGTTATGGGATTATCAATTGTCAGTGTAGCACAGTTACATTTACTTAATTTCACATTTCACTTAGTTGCAAACCCAAGTCTTGCCAATAATGACACCTTTTTGATCCATTAACCATGGTTGCATACGCCTTCATAAGAAAAGACAACTGTGGGCTACAATATTGTTAGTTTCTCTAGGCATATTGGTCTAATCACTCTGAATTCCTGCTGAAGAACGAGATTAAAGACCATCAGTATTGCAGACCTTCTTCTCCTTGCTTGTTTGTTGGCTCTCACCACAGAGAGGTAGCCTAAGACATATCAAAACGGTAGGACACACAGAAGTGCTACTCTCTCCACTGATCAACACTAGAGAAATGTTTTATGAACATTGTTGGCACTCTGATGGCAGCACAACAATAATTTTATAACACACTTACCTGATTTCACAGCTTGTGCATCCTCTTAGCCTAACTCTTATAACTTTTGTATCAATTCATAGTATTCTTTTCTGTTATTTAAATTCCATTATATCCTAATAAGCTTAGGTGATTTTATTTATCCATAAACATATTATATATGAAACATCACACAGAGATTCTTCATGGGTAGGCTATGCTTTCTCCAGATGTCCAGACTCCAGTGTAGCCCAAAAGCTGGCTGATTTGATAAGTAAACAGAACAATCCTCCTGCCATGTCAAGTTTATTTATAGGCTATAGCCCATTTCATGCAACGTGCTTTACATAAACAAAAGCAAACTTGTGATGTTCTAAATTTCCAAGAACGCTAGAATTGAAATGCAATGATTAATGCATTTCAGCTTAACTCGTTTCCCACTGCAGTCTTATACAAATGAATGAGGTAGTTCGACTAATTGCCAATACGTTTTTCTTGCAAGTAGGTGGCGGTGCGTGCTTTAGGCTGTAGATGCATCACTGTATAAAATGCCTATATCTGGACACAACTAGACTGGAGGAACATGCTCAGTAGCCTACTCCACATTTAGATTCGCTTCGTTTAGCAACGAACACAAATCATTATAGCCTGAGCATGTGTCACTAACGGGATAAACGTGAAGAATTCCCCAAAATATCAGACGTAATTGCGCTCACTTTAAATTGATTAGTTTAGACAGTTTCTTCAAGTCTACCTCAAAATAGGCTACTCGGAACAGAACACATAGCCTAACAACTATAACATGGTATTGATTAAAATCTACGTTGAGCTCTCTAGAATGCATTGCGGTATTGCGTTAAAATGACCAACGTCACCGTAAGCTTGCTCACTTGATTTTACTAATCCATCAGCTGTTTTCCACAGGTGCATCAGATACGCTAGCGATGGTAAAGGTCACAGACTAGTCGACCAAAAATGCTGACAAAGTTGGTATGGCTAAACGCTTTGTTGCGGTGCTGACTAAACTTATGAATAGAGTTCTGACAGTTATACAGAACACTAAGGAGAGGGTCGTTCACACCAAGAACGATAACTAATAATTAAGCGAACACTGGTAAATGTTAATAACGACGTTAACAAGAGCTAGACAAGCTTGATGCTTCGACTTAGCTTTCTAATATCATTCATTTCCATTGAACGCCAGCTAGTTCATGTTAACTTTGGATAAGCTGGGCTATTTCACTTGCACATGAACACAAGTAGCCTAGGCTACTCAAACTTCCACAATAACAGAAGCCACCAAACGTTCCATACCAAAACACCCAAACAATAATCACATTTGTATTCTTAATCTTCGCCTCCGGTTTGCCATAGGCTTGTCCTTTCGCTGTCTGCCAGCGTTGTTGATTTTTTCTGAAACTGGAAATAATCGCTATGCATTATGGGATGCAGTATCTGAGTAGTGAGCATCATTGGTACACTGAGGATTTTGCCACCATTAGTACAACATCCTGGGAACTTTTGCATACTGGTAAAATCTAATTTTTCTGCTCGCTAGGTTCACGTCAGTATCAGTATGCGACTAGTACTTACCACCCATTTCAAACAGTGATTTAGTACGCTGTGCTGCTGGTGACGGCTACTGCGTACTGGGGTGGGGGGCGTAGTGTGCAGTACACAGTGTATACTTGACCAGTATGCAGTATGTAGTACTTAGCACAAAATTTCGAACACAGCCATTGTATGCTTAAAGCCTGAGAGAGAGAGGCCTGCTGCAGGTGGGGCTGGCCACCTGGCATGAGATTCTAATTGCTTAATGATCCGATTGTGATGTCATAGAGGCCAATGTTAAGTCTATGGGGAAATTTGTAATAGTTTTTAATTTATAGTTTAAAAAGTATAAAAGTTACAAAGTTGAAAAATACTTAGCAGCCTTCCCCTATTTAAGACCTACGTTGCGACGTTTGAATGAAGTTTCTAAGTTAAACGGTTCAAGCTGAATAGAAAAAATGAATTTGATCAGCGGAATAATAAGAAGAAGAAGAAGCCTTGGAAGAACAGTACAGTGCATTTTCATGCACTGTAATTACAACTAGAAATGCAATTCCAAGGAATTACCAGTGCATGAAATGCAAAAATAGATAGATAATGTAGATATGGTTACTAAGGTGTAGCTAGGGTAAACATGGTGGTTGCATAGTTTACAGAGAGTTGATAGTGTGAAGGTAGACAGTTTAAAGCTGAAACATTCCCAGTTCTAACTTAACTAATGATTACTATCCATGTTAAAATGTTAACTATGGTAACAATGATAACCAGGTTGATTGGTTAACTTAGCTACTGATTTCATGCAGTAATGGTAAAAATGTTAACTATGCTAACTATGCTCACAGTGCTAACCAGGTTGATTAGCTAACTTAGCTAATGATTTCTAGCAGTTATGCTAAAAATGCTAGCTATACTAACAATGCTAACTATGGTAGCAATGCTAACTTAAACTAACAATGCTAACCAGGTTGATTAGCTAACTTAACTGATGATTTCTAGAAATAATGCTAAAAATGCTAACCAGGTTGATTAGCTAACTAAGTTGATGTTTTTTTTTGCAGTTATGCTAAAAATGTTAACAATGTTAACTATGCTAACCATGCTAACTAGCTAACTTGCTAGTGAGGACTTTTATTTTGAAACATTTGTTGCTAGGGTATCCATGGTGGCCACTATCAGGAAACAATAAGTTACTGCAGTATAATCATGTTGGTTGCTATGGAAACGGTCATAAACGCTTAATTTTAATGGTTGATATGTTGGTTGCTAGGTACATGGAGTTTTAGTTGACTGGAAGCATAGTTGATAACTGACAGTTGGAATGGTTGAACAGTTAAATAGTTGAGTAGTTACAATGGTTAAATGCTTTAATAGTGTATTATTGCAGTGAGGACCTTTATTTTGAAACAGTTGTGGACAGAGGAAGTAGTGAAACAGGATCTGTAGTCTTAATGAGATTGTATGCTTAAAGCCTGAGACAGAAGATGCCTCTCATATAGCGTTTACGCGTCCTCTCTCGCTCCTCGATCCTCACTGATCTACATAAAGAATGATGGAGCGGCAACAATGGGATAGTCTAGCCCTTCTTCTATCTTTCTTTATGTAGATCATTGAGGATCGAGGAGCGAGGGAGGACATATAAACGCTGCTTGAGAGGCACCCACAGTAAATACTTTAAAAGTTGAATGTAGATAGTCTAATTAATGTTGATAGACAGAATGTTTCATGGATGCTGAGAGGCAGATTGTTTAATAGATATTGATTGACAGTTTAATGGGTGGATGAGTGAATGGTCTGAAGAAGATGAATGGATAGAAGGTTGGATGGAATGTGCCTTATATTCTTGTTAAGAGAGACACTGATACAGCTCTCTGAGAGTAGTTGATACAGGTGTAATCAATCATCACTGTTGATAGACAGTTTAATGGGTGGATGAGTGAATGGTCTGAAGAAGATGAATGGATAGAAAGTTGGATGGAATGTGCCTTATATTCTTGTAGAGTGGAGAGACACAGCTCTCTACTGAGAGTAGTGGATACAGATACAGGTGTAATCAATTTAACTGGCTAGTCTTAAGAGAGCCAGAGTGTAAGCCTGAGACAGAGTAGATTGTTTAAAAGTTGAATGTAGATAGTCTAATTAATGTTGATAGACAGAGAGTTTAATGGATGTTGATAGGCAGATTGTTTAATAGATGTTGATAGACAGTTTAATGGGTGGATGAGTGAATGGTCTGAAGAAGATGAATTGATAGAAAGTTGGATGGAATGTGCCTTATATTCTTGTAGAGTGGAGAGACACAGCTCTCTACTGGGAGTAGTGGATACAGATACAGGTGTAATCAATTCAACTGGCTAGTCTTAAGAGAGCCAGCCTGAGACAGAGTAGATTGTTTAAAAGTTGAATGTAGATCGTCTAATTGATGTTGATAGGCAGACTGTTTAGAATGGGTGGATGAGTGAATGGTTTGAAGAAGATGAATGGATAGAAAGTTGGATGGAATTAGGAAGACTTATGTTGATACAGTTGATACAGGGGAACAGAAAATGTAGTCTCAAGAGCCTGAGAGAGAGAGAGAGCTGCTGCACCTGGACTGGCCACCTGGCGTAACATTCTAATTGCTGCCGTGATGTCATAATGAGCAATGTTAAGTCTATGGGGACATTTTTAATAGTTTTTAATTCATAGTTTAAAAAGTATAAAAGTTACAAAGTTGAAAAATATATTCCACAGGTCTCCTAAGTAAGACCTACGTAGCAAAGTTTGAATCAAGTTTCTACGTTAAACGGTTCAAGCTGAATTGCGAGCGTTAGAAGAAGTAGTGGAATAATAATAAGAAGCCTAGGAAGAACAGTACAGTGCATTTTCATGCACTGTAATTATGACCTAAGTATATAGACTATATGTTATGAAGGAGAAACAGCTCTGCTTCAGTGTTAACTGCCACTGTTGTGCAGGGATATGAAGCTCTTTAATTATAATGCTGCTTATCTGTACGCTTTCTATTCTTTTGATGACATATAGCTGATTTATGGAGTTGTCTGGAAGCCCATAAAAAGGTGACTTCACCCAGGGCAGCGAGCCAAGGCAAACTCAGCTGTGTGTGCCTGAGCCTGAGCATTGTTTCTGGGTAGCTCTGACCAAACCTTATCATTTCCCCTTTTCATTATTGCCAGGCCTTATAATCATTCTCAACCACCATATAAAAATAATGTCTGAGTAGGAAAGCCATTTATCCAATGTGATGAAACATCATTGTGTAAATGTGTGTTTCAACTTATTCTCTTTATTTGTATTTAATTCCGAAACAAACATGTGATCTCAAACTATTTTGAGCACTTGTTGATAGAGGACTATTTAAAGTCTTACTCGTAGTTGCATAATCAAAAGCATTTTCTCCTTGTTGAGACTGGTAGGAGGTGTGATGGCGTATAACATTTTGGAGAGGTATTTATCTGTGTGATGTTTCGGATTCATAAGCACTCCACAGGGAGCGATGAGCACCCTGTTATCAGCGGATAATGGTTGTCGTTTTTCCCCCTCGTTGAGAAGATGAAGCATGTCTCGAGTTTCGCTTTTGATTCTCTCACACTGTCAGACAGAAAGCCACAATGATGTATAATTAGCGGGTTAGCAGGCAGGCAGGGCCTAAGAATACAGTATCTGCCTGTGATACAGTAATACAGACGGCAATATTTACATCTGAGAGGTACGGGGTCGAGAGAGAGAGAGAGCAGCAGATGATACACTTGGCGCGGATCTTTCGCTTGGCCATCAAACCAGGAGGCAGAGCGGCCAGGCCAGACGGCCCACGGAGAGATTCAAGGGGAAGCAGCACAATGAGGCCGCTCACAGAGCTGAAACCGCCAACAAATGCTGTATTGTCAAAAGACTTTTTTTTAAATTATTATTGTGTTGGAGGAAGAGCCTCCGCAAAGTGCAGAGACACACACACACACACACACACACACACACACACACACACACACAGAGACAGAAGGATGTTTCAAGCCATGAGCATGGGACATGTGTATGGACATGGGTAGGGTTCTAGGGGTGCTACTGTATATAGAACCATGCGGGCTTTAAAGAACTCTCAGGGGTTCCTTTGATGGATCCTTCAAAATGGTTTAAAGAACCATTTAAAGGTGCCATATATGAAGCATGGTTTTGGGTTCTATGTAGCACCTTTTTTTTCTATGACTGTACATTCATTGTAAAGTATTATTTAACATTCATTTTCACCTGGGACACCAAAGACTGTGTGTAATTCTGCATATGAATCACAGAAGAAGCGTTCTCCAAAGCACTCAAGAACATGGTGTAGTGAAAACCCACATAAGTAACTCTCCTTCAGACCTCACTATGATTATACTGTCCTGTCAAAACAGAACAGTTTACTTAATATGTGTAATCACTTGGTATCAAACCCATAACCTACCGAGCAATCCACTTCTCATGTTGAAAACTAATTCATAACATATGTGCAAATGACCAAAACACATTATGATGTTTCATATATTTTTGTTTCATACATACAAATGTGAGGTACATACTGTATTTGTTTATCTTTATGCAGTATAGACCACTCAATATGTCAGAGCCTTGTGTACAGTATAATTGCACCTCAAGGTGACATTTTCAAGCTTAGTGGTCAGAACACTTCCCGGTACTGTACATCACTGAGAAAACAGTTTCCTTGGGAGGGGTCCAGTTTTAACAATTCCAAAAATGGTTAACAGATAGTGTATAATTTTTGTTGTTAAAAAGTTGTTTCTAAACATTCACTAGTAAACAACTACCAATATAGGCTATGGATAGACAGATATTTTGTACGTAATATACAATTCTTTACTGTAACCTAGTGCTTTGACAGTGCTTCCACACACAGTGACCTGACCAAATTAGGATATAGCCTTATGGTGTGGGCCATAGCACAATCAAAGTTGGTAACATTAACCTGTGACACAAGCTGCCTTCATGCACTTGGACACACTGGAAATGTTTCACCTCAAAGTCCTGAAGCATATATTAGGCCCACTCTGGTGAGGGGTGTGGTCTCTGTGCATTCTTCTGCCATCTGTGGTGTAGAAGGGAAGCCCCTCTCTGTTCTCTTGCCTCAGAGAGCCTCAGACATCATTTATCACCCCAGCTCACCTGCCCCCCCCCAGCCGGCTAAGCCTCCCCTGCTTTGAAGGGGAGAGATACGGGATCTTTGGAAACATGAGAGCACACACACACACACACACACACACACACACACACACACACACACACACACACACACATACACACACACGCACACACACAATAACACAGAGGGGAAAAAAAGATAAATTATACTGATGATAAATTAATGTCACAATAAGGTCATTGATTTAGCAGACCTGCGTGGAACAAAGAACGAGAACTCAACTGCTATTGAGATGAATGTAACTGGGCTGTTTTTCCATTGCCTTCAGCTGCGTGTGTTGAAGTTTGGCTTTACAGCCCAATTGGGTGCTGACAGATAGACACAGTATCAACTCTCCTTTGGGAACACGGATAACAGCCATCTATCCCCCTTCATTCCAAGCAAACAAACGCGTTATAAATGAGTAAGAATTGATGTACAATTGGTAGTGCACTGAGAGCCAGATAGGCTAATTGTGTTTGACAGCTTTCTTGAGTAGGCCTACGATGTGTAAAAAAGGCATGTTACTGTCCATGTTACAACATTGTCCATCTCACAATTATTTATATCGGACATTTTTTAAACATCTTTTTATCATTTAAATGTTGGTTGTATTGTTGGTTCTATAGGATTTAAGGAAGAAGCCTGGCAGACCTTATCAGGATGTGTGTTGCAGAGTGAGTTTCTATCCCAACCAGATTGAGAGTCAGCAGCCAGCAAACATGCAACAGTAGGCCTACATTAGCCTACATATCAAAAACTCTAGCCTACATTTTATTGAGGTGATAGTCTGCACAGGCCTCTAGACTACATGATGCTATATCAGTCCAGATCTTGGCAGGGATCAGCGCTGTTTCAGCGTTTTATAGCCTAGCAATGTATTTTATCGAGTAATTGTCAAAGAATCATTATACTAAAAGCAATCTGTGTGGCACTAAAGGAGGAACAGTATAATCCTACAAACCTTCATTAATATCACATGGGCAACAATTGAGCACAAAATGTATTGCTTTCTCAACATCAGTTTCTCGCAAGAGCCCAGTATAAACCATAGTCAACATGAATTGTATTCTGTGAATGTGTGACACCAAAAGTTGAGGCCAAGTCAGGCCAATATACTTGTAATATCTGCCATCTTGTGTTCAAAACAGGAACATCATGCTGCGTCTCAAGGACTTAGTAAATGCCTGCCTCATAGACTATTACCATGCAAATTGCGGCCATATCACACCTGTCTCTTTAGCGATACATGTTATTACTGTAAGCTACATGTTGTTTGTTAGTCTGTTACTGTTCTTGTCTGTTTTAGGATCGCACGAAATTCTGAAGTATGAGGGTGACTGGTGACGCATAGCCTACTACGTCTTCTGTTCAAGCAGGAAGTGTTGAAATGGCATTTGCTGACGTACGATTGCGATCCTGCCTCTTTTTAAAGACTTTATAAAATTGTGAACGTAGAAGCCTAGGCTACTTTACTCTATATAACCTAGTTCAACAGTTATTCAGTTTAACAATAGACAGCGAAGACTACGCAGTCCAGGTGTTGGAAGGCTACTGAACATAGCAATTCTTTCCACAAAGAATTTTCTTTAATGTGCTATGGTTGCGACATGTGTGTAATCAATACAGCAATACAGCAATACGAGTATTTTCATACAGTAATTTATTTACAGTGATGGCGGGAAATCCTAAAATTGTGGTATTGGGAGCCGGGGTTGCTGGAATAGGAGCAGCCACCAAACTGCTGAGTCTGGGATTGAAAGATGTGACAATAATTGAGGCATCTGGAGTGGCTGGAGGGAGAATAGCTAAGGCATTTCTTGGTGAGTAGCCTATGTTAACAATTCAGTTATGTTCACCTAATGTAAAGGAAGTCCATTTATAAGACAATTTGAATCAGAAATGATCCTTTTAGCATAAGTTATTTCCCTTCCACAACAACAAGTTTCCCTTCTGCATTTCAATTCCTGTCAGCAAAAATGTGATAAAAAGTGATATCACATGATATGTCCAACATCATGTAGGCTATTACAAATAGTTCTTCCATGGAATATCAAACGTTTTATAAGATCTCTTCAAAAACTCTATGTATGGATCATAATTGTATATACTGTATCCCATTCTGCTCTATTCTAGGCTATTCTAGTCTTGTCTGATTTGCTCTATTCGGTTGAATTATATTCTGTTTTCTACAGACAAGTCCTGGGTGGATACAGGAGCTCAGTGGATCCACGGAGCGACAGAGGCGAACCCAGTGTACTCTCTGCTGCGGCAGCAGGGCCTGTTGCAGGATGTGGTGACAGAGGAGGGCACTGAGCTTGTGTTCCACAGCAAGGGACACAGAGTCAACGAGGACCTGTACAACCGTGTGTGTGAGGCTGGGGAGGGCATCTGGAGACATCAACGCCGGGGGAACCCTGGGAAGAACATCGGTGACTACTACGCTGAGAAATCTCTTGGTCTAGTCAATAACTTGAGTATTGGCGGAGAGGCTGAACAAGAAGATATACGGAACATTCTGTCTCTGGTGTGTAAGAGCCTGATGATAGACGTTGGTGCGCATGCCCTCAACAATGTGTCGCTTGACTCTTGGCAGTACTACACCTATATGGGTGAGGACCTCAACGTTGAGGGGTGAGTAAAATCTTTAGGACGTTTATTTTACATCCGATTTTATGTTGATTAAAGTAACAAGGCTTGTACCTAAGATGTATGTTTGTGACACAGGAAAATGTTTCTCTTGCCTGAAAAACTTTTGGAAGACTTCCCTAAGGAAAGGCTGCTGCTGAATAAAGCTGTGATGAAGATCAACTGGGATGGCGGTTTCAGTGGGCATGAGAGTCGCATCTACCCTGTCTGCATTGAGTGTGCAAATGGGGAGAAGTTTCTTTGTGATCATGTGGTGGTTACCATCTCACTTGGTAAGACAAATGTTTACGAGTTACCTCATTTGCTTTAATGGGCGGTAGTGTAGTGGTTAAGGGGCTGGGCTAGTATGCAGTAGCCTGAAAGTTGTTGGTTCAACTGTTGTACCCTTGAGCAAGGCACAGTTGCTCTGGGGACAATGTAATCCCTTGTAATATATTTGACAAGTCACTTTGGATAAAACAGTGTCTGCTAAAAGTAATGCTTCAGAGCTTCCTGAGTGGTTGTCATGTTAGGGTGACATGTTGCATATACTGTCAAATTAGTTTCATGACTTCAGTGACATCCAATTTCTTTCTTTGACTTCAACCAGAGAGGGTTAAAGCGGAGTAATTAAGGATCTTTGCTTCAACAGGCTGCTTGAAATCCGCACCACCAACCATGTTTGACCCTCAGCTCCCAGAGGACAAGAGGGAGACCATAGAGAAACTAGCCTTTGGCTGCATCAACAAGATCTTCCTGCAGTATGAGGAGCCCTTTTGGGAAAAGGACGCGGAGAGCATCAGCCTAGTGTGGGAGAATGAGACTCCAGCTTCCCTATCCACAGATGCCACCCAGTGGCAGAGGAATATACCGTTTTTCACAGTCATGAGACCAAAGGAGAAGTAAGTGTGTGGGTTACAATATTAAGAAATCTTATTTGAAATTCAGAAAGAATTTGAAATCTCAGATGCTACTTATGCTTTAAGGTTTGGTCATGTTTTGATTGGCTGGTGCTCGGGGAACGTGGCACGGCATGTTGAAACTTTAACGGAGGCCCAACTCTCTACAGCCCTCACCTATAACTTCAGGATGTTCATGAGTAAGCATAACAAAACGGCACAATGCACAGCTTTTCAGATAACAGTGTCACATACAGCATTTTTGACATAGTTATATTTTATGTCTGCAAAACTCCCCGGGCCTCTGATATTATCATCAGTAAATAATTGGCTGGAAATTTGGTCAACTATCCCCACCTCCCCTTGGTGTGTTTAAGGGTGTGTGTTTTGTTTTTCCAGTCTGTCTGGGGAAGTAAACAAGAACTGTTTACAGCTTAACTTAATGCTGACAGTGTATTTAACATATTACAGAGAAATGTAGTCACTTTGGAAAACAAAAACAACTCACAGAAAGTTATTTTATTTTGAAATCTCTGATCAGAAAAAAACAGAACACATTTGGCCAACTATCATGATAACTGTTATGTGTATGGAGTTATAACAGTTATAAACCAAAGCATGTCTTTCTCAGATAACCCTGGCATTCCTTGCCCTAAGAGGGTTTTACGGACACAATGGCATAGTGAGGCATTTATTAAAGGTGCATACAGCTATATCCCAGCTGACGTGGATGCTGTGATCATGGACAAGTTGGCTCTTCCCTTGTCAAGCAGGAAAAACACCACAGAGGTAAATGCAATAACAATTAATGCCTGTCAATAGCAATGATGCCTGTGACTAAAACTGTGCTTCTGAATGAATTCTCTCTCTCTCTCTCTCTCTCTCTCTCTCTCTCTCTCTCTCTCTCTCTCTCTCTCTCAGGATCTGCAAGTACTCTTTGCTGGGGAGGCCACAATGAAAAACATGTATGGAACAGTGCAGGGGGCTCTGCTCTCTGGCCACAGGGAGGCAGAGAGGCTGTCTCTGCATTATGGAAGACCAGCACCGGCATCAACTCCATCTTCGTCTCCTCTGGAAACATAGCTGCTCCCGTTCACATATAGTTCACATAGGAGACAATAAAAAGAAAAATACAAAACAGTATGTCTTTCCTTATGACCTTTCAGGAAATCCTTTTAACAAAATGGCGGAGACATTTGAATGATGGTAATTCAAATAAGGCTCCCAAAATTCTTTTGATTTGGAGTGTTCTGCTGCTTTAAATAAAAAGCCTTCAGACAGACATTGTTGGACAGTCGGGCAGGTTGTGTTACATTTGTCTTGTGTTTGAAATAAATACAGCCAGTGTATGCAAAACACACAGTAGTGCTTTATGTTGATTAAACTGCATGCTATTGTGCATTAATTATTACTTGCTCACATCATGTTTGATAATTGTTTCACACTTTTTTTTACACCGATATGTAGGCCTAATGCCAAACTGTCATGTGACAAATGAAGACATCATTGAAGGCCAACAATCACATTTATTGGCATTTCTTCAACAAATATAAAACACTACTGTGTTCTGTGCATACACCACCTGCATACAAGGTACAGTTTTAAGTGGGCCTAAACAAGCCTCAAATGTATCAACTCAAGTTCATTTGTATTACAGTGAGAGTGATATGATGTATTGGCGTCTCTGAATGCTCTTGCCAGAGATCCCGATGAGGAGTGCATTACAATAGTCCAGCCTGGAGGAGACAAAGACGTGGATGAGCTTCTCTGCATCGCCCAGGGTGAGAGTTGGACGGAGTTTGGCGATGCAGAGAAGCTCATCCACGCATTTAATTGTGTCCTCCAGACTGGACTATTTGAGCTCTGGCTCACCAGATCATGCATAGTTTAACGTAGGTTAATGTCCTTTCTGTACATGGCATATTCCATTTTTTTCTCCTGATTTAGTCAGAATACATCTTACTGTAAGGATTACTCTGAGGTAGGCTATGATTTGTTGATATCATGATTAAAAGAAATTCAGAAAAATATAACAAAATCAAAATGGCAAAAAGTGTCCCAAGTTACCCGAATCCACCCTAGCCTAGCCTATTTGTTGTTTTTGTAATAGGCCTAATTGTAAAATACTTAAATACTTTTTGAATTATTAAGCATGGAATGTGTTGGCATGTGTGTGTGTGTGTGTGTGAGAGAGAGAGAGAGAGAGAGAGAGAGAGAGAGAGAGAGATGACTTTAAAAAAAAAATCGACCACAGTAAAGTCGATACTATAAAGAGGAACCAAGAAATGTACAGTCATTGTTTCCAGCCGGCAATAATTCCGTGGACACACCCATGTGACATGCGACCTTCGCAAAATGCTACTTCTCTGAGCGATATTTCTATCCAAACCTAATCCTGCATTGATTTTAAAAGGGCAGATAAAACCATGGCTTTAACTAAGACATGGATGGCAAAGGCATGTCTGTTCAGGTAAGTGGAGCATGCAGGGCAAAGAAGCGCTGGTTAACGTTACAAGTTATGACATGACCATAATTATGAACTAGCTGTCCAGTGAGTGTCCTATCACTATTCTAAAAGAAACAACAATTATCAGACATGTTGAATTCTGTTTTCTTTCTTTCTTTCTTTCGTTTAACATCGATTCAGCTATCATCGAGTAGCCTACCTTAAAATCTGGAATGCGTTAGTTAGCATCTGACTGACTGACATTAGGATTACAAAAGTGCAGGTCGTAGTTGTAAGCACCACCACCACTACCGCATAACTAATGTTAAATCGAGTGGTCGAGTTCAACTGTATATGAAATATGTTGCAATGTGTAGATATATTTGTGGAGAGTGCAAAGTATGATATGTATGTTATGAAGGCCTCGAGTAGTGGGGGTATTTTTCTACTCCCTGCAGGATGAGGTGTACTAACATTATAATAAAAAGCGTCATAGGCAGCAGTATGATGAATGTACGGCCAACAACAAGCAGAAGTAGACCTGGTCTTGACCAAGAAATAGTATTTCAAAGTCATTCATTAATATAGTGAATATAGTAGGGGGGATTATCAACAAAAAAGGGCCTAATCGTTACGCGTCGGATAGAAGCACCAAAATTGGTAGAGACACTCTTTATGATGCATCTCATCATATCAGAAGGGGTGCCCCAAATTTCTGGTTCATTAAGGTCATTTTTTAAGGGAAAATCCAAGATGGCTGCCAGAAACGGCCTTAGGATAATAAAACATTGCATACTTTGGGCATCTTGATTTATTCTGCTACTTTATCATTTCACATTTAATAAATAGAGATGGTTAACAAATAATATATGCAAGATAACCCATGTAAACAATCTTACATGTCTATTATACAACTTTAAAGTGGAAAAAACAGGCTTAAAACGGTCAAAATGGCATGACTCCCCCAGTGAATCCTCACCTGAGTAGTTAATTATTCATTTATGCATAACATTAATATTCTTAAAAACTTTTGGGAGAATCACTTAATCATTTTCAAAAGACAGCTTATTGTTTAATTGTCCACATGAGCAGAGATCTAGCCCTAAATAGGAACACAACTCATGTTATGCTAGCGTTAGCATTAGCATTAGCCAATGTAGACCCACCAGCTGGGTTGAGTTAAAGCTGGGCAAACAAAGATTCCTAGGCTAATTGTGTCCCTGTGATCACTTGGGGTCTTTTTTTGCATATTTGTGCCCTTTGGATCTTCCTGGGGGGTATTGTCGTATTCTTTCGGGCATAATGTTATAGGAACTATGAAATTTAGATTTGTACTACAGTAATGGTAGCCAGCTCCTAAGGTGTGTAAAACGTACATTGAGTAAGACTGTGTCTCATTACACTTACTTCCGTCAGTACACTGCTAATGTGCACTGACCACTTACTGCCGTAGTGCTCACTTTTGATGGTAAGTACTGTTCGAAAAGGGGCCTTCCCCAAACTTCCCACAAAGGTGGGAGCATGAAACATTCTAAAATCTCTTGGTTAAATGCTGAAGCGTTCAAAGTTCCTTTCACTGGAACTAAGGGACCAAGCCCTGTGCACCAGTGCACAAAGCAAGGTCCATAAAGGCATTGATGACAGAGATTGGTGTCGATGATCTTGACTGGCCTGCACAGGGTCCTGACCTCAACCCAATAGAACACCTTTGGGATGAATTAGATGGACTGAGAGGCAGTCTACTCATCCAACATCAGTGTGTGACCTCACAAATGTGCTTCTGAAAGAATGGTAAAAAAACACACTGTGGAAAGTCTTCCCTGAAGCTGTTATAGCTGCAAAGGGTGGACCGACATCATATTAAACCCTATGGATTCAGAATGGGATGTGACTGAAATATGTGAGTCGAGGCAGGTGACCAAACACTTTTGGCAATTAGTGTACAGTACTTAGGTTGCTTTTGGTATAGGGCAAAACTTTCAGGAAATACACATCAATAGTGTTTTCAAAACCTTGAGGAAAAGAGCAAGTTCGGCTCTCCCAGGTTTTCTCTCTTTTTCAGGTTGTGATACAACCTTTAGGGCAAAAAGTCAGCATGGGCTGCATGGAAATAATTTCCAGAAGTAACAGGTGCCTTCACTGCTATGACATTAAATCTTTTTCAATTACTTAGCCAGGAAACAAACATATTTGCATTGCTGGAGAGGTACACTTGTGTTCTTTACGATAAGACAACCAATCTTGATCTCAGGAAGGATTTGTTTTCTCAAAAATGTCTCTCAATGGAAAATACCCCTACCACACAGGCTGCACTGATCCAGCATTCAAATAGTGCAGTGTACTGTACCAAGCTAAGATTTGGTCCAAAGGTCTGCAAGCTATCCAGTCAGTGCTTTCTCCTGAAAAATATGGATGGACTAAATTAGATGATTCTTGGACACCTTTATGGACACTTTTACCAGAGGCAGCGAAAGTATGTAGAGAACTTCTTAATGTGACAGCAAAGCTGAGCCTCTCTGCCGAGTGCCGATGCCAGGATGCTGGGTTGCCTTGCACAACATTATGCCAATGTGCTGGAGCATGTGAATAGATGAAAATATGCAGTATGTAGGCTATGACTAATGTACTACTGTAATCTTACAAAGTTACAGGGGACATGTGTGCATCATTTTATGATTTTATGAGATCTGCCTGAGGTGCGTCTCTGTGTTTACAGTATCCTTGAGATAGTTAGTGGATATATAGGTAGCCATAGTGTATTTCTTTTCATAATTTATTTTCTTTTAAGACAGTTCTTCTTACCCTAGATAGCCCTAGATATTTGTGGCATTCCTTCTAGGATGTCTTAGGATCACCCAAGGAACATACCCAATTTCAAGCTTTTTAGAGGTTGTTTAGATGGTCTTTGAATTAGCTGCCAATTATGTGACGGGCACGACCTTAGCGCAACCTTTTTAAAAAAACTCACTACCTGTTAGAGATAGTTTTGGACACCCCTTCTAGGATATCTTAGGGTTATTTCGTCTTTTTATCATATCCGCCTTCCTTCCTCGGTTCTCCGGCTTGTTCCCACCGATCTATAAAGAACACTAGATAGACTATCCCATTGTTGCTGCCCCATCATTCTTTAACTAGGAAGGAAGGAAGGGATGATATAAAAAGATGAATGAGAAGAGCCTTTAGGATCACCCAAGGAACACCAAATTTCAAGTTTATTAGAGGTTAATTAGGTTGCATTTGAAATAGCTGACAATTGTGTGGCGAGCAGCACTGCCTTTTTCAATTTCTTTAAAAACTCACTTCCTGTTAGAGACATATTGGACACTCCTTCTAGGATGTCTTAGGATCACCCAATGAACATATACCAACTTTCAGGCTTTTTAGGGGTTGTTTATATGGTCTTTGAACTAGCTGCCAATTTTGTGGCGGGCAGTAGGCTACAGCCTTTTCCAATAGTTTTTGAATCAGCTATCAATTGTATTGGTTTTTCTTTCTTCAAAATCTCACTTCCTGTTTGAGATATTTTTGGGCACCCCTTCTGGGATGTCTTAGGATCACCCAAGGAACATGTATACCAAATGTCAAGCTTTTTAGAGGTTGTTTAGGCAGTCTTTGAATTAGCTGCCAATTTTGTGGCAGGAAGCGCAGTATTTTTTAGTTTTTTTTAAAAAACCTCACTTCCTGTTTGAGAATTTTGGTGTAATCTTCCAGGATGGCGTAGGATCACCCAATGAACATATACACCAAATTTCAAGCTTTTAGGGGGTTGTATAGGTAGTTTTTGAATCAGCTTTCAATTGTATTGGCGGCCATTTTTAGTTTCTCCGAAATCTCACTTCCTGTTTGAGATGTTTTTGGGCACCCCTTCTGGGATGTATTAGGATCACCCAAGGAACATGTATACCAAATTTCAAGCTTTTTAGAGGTTGTTCAGGCAGTCTTTGAAGTAGCTGCCAATTTTGTGGCAGGAAGCGCAGTATTTTTTAGTTTTTTTCAAAAACCCCACTTCCTGTTTGAGAATTTTGGTGAAATCTTCCAGGATGACTTAGGATCACCCAATGAACATATACACCAAATTTCAAGCTTTTAGGAGGTTGTATAGGTAGTTTTTGAATCAGCTATCAATTGTATTGGCGGCCATTTTGAATTTCTCCAAAATCTCACTTCCTGTTTGAGATTTTTTTGGGCACCCCTTCTAGGATGTCTTAGGATCACCCAAGGAACATATCTACCAAATTTCATGCTTCTATCCGCCGCGTAACGATTTTTCACATAATCTCCCCTACTAATACTCAACTGCTTGACTTGACTTTCAAAAATTGTATCTCAGATCAAATCGCAATTGCAATATCTGTCAGACATCTGTCTTTCTGTGCTAGTGCAGTATTTAGTACTGTATGGTGGTGTGTTTGATAAAATGCCTCGACATCATTGATGGCATACCCTAAGCTGTTACATTTTCTATGTTTTATATGTGTTGTTTGGCGGTCAAAACTGCATGCATCTCTAACCATACATTTCTCTCTCACAGATATTTGCAGAATGCACTCCATAGACATGCCGTGGCTGCGTCAGCGTTACACACGACTGGTCTACTCCAAACCTCAAACAAGACGTCAGTAGCTCGATGTGCAAGAAAACAATACGAGAGACTGTATCCAGTCTTGCTGGTCCGTCCCGATGGCTCCACCATCCACATCAGATATAAGGAGCCAAAGCGAATTCTAATGGTATGTACGTCTGTTCAGTGCTGCTCTCAAATTGGGATGTCATGCAGATGCTTGAAGCAACTTTATGTGCATTTTATTACACAAATATGTGTTTCTTGGCTTTAGCACATGGGATCAATGTGTGCATTTCATACATACACCGGAAAGGTATTAAATTCCTTTTTCTATTGTTTGGGAATTTCCCACAGAGCAATGACATAGCCCATTTCTTATTGCCCAACATGATGAGAGATTCGACTACAATGCACAATTGGCTTGTGGTAGTCGCGACTATTTCGTAGGTTGTACCTGGGATCCGAGATCCCCCCATCATGGTACAACACAGTCAACACAGAGGCCAATCAACCACAACCACCACACCTCTCTACAATTACACATCAGGGTGCAAGATGCAACTACAATACACAACTGGCTGGTGGCATTCGCTAACACGCGACATTTTGTACCTGGGATTCATGTAAACTGGCTCCCAGTGCATTACAGAATCTAGTAAGCCCAATTCACACCAAAGATCCCCGACGCGACGAGACGAGACGGAGTTGCAGCAGTGTGAATTAGAAGTTGCACGTAGTTGCAAGCCGTCGCAAGCCGTCGCAGAGCATTAAACATGTTGAGTCGCAGTCGCAAGGTTTTAGAACGTCGCGGCTCGGCTTGGCTCGTCGGGAATCTTTGGTCTGAACCCGTCTTAAGGGACACTGCTTGTGTTCAAAGGCCCCACCCTCAAATACACTCTATCAGCATCCTTAAAGGTGCAATCAGGAATTGTACAGGAAGTTGTGTTTGTTTGTGTTTGTGTTTATGTTTACATGTAAATGTATTAGAAGACAGATGCTTTTGTGCAAAAAAGTACATGATATTTTAACCAAGGACCAAACGAAACATGCCAGAGAAGTAGCTCACTCCCACCTAAAGTATTCACAGAGAAATTCCACACAGGGTTTTGTCTTTGTTTAGGGCCAGGCTGCCCCCACTTTACAGTGCAATCCCTGATTGCACCTTTAAAGACTGCAATCCAATGTCTTCACAATGTATGTCCTATGGTTAAGGAGTCTGTGCATTTTGTTTTGGTTTTTTTTAAGTATATTTTTGGGCTTTTTATGCCTTTATTGATAGGGCATCGAACCCGGGTCGCCGGTGTACAGAGTAGGTGCCCCAGCCAGTTGCGCCACTGCTGGGGCTGGAGTCTCAACCCTAACTTTACTTTAACATTACACGATTATAATTTCAGATGCCGGTGGACTTCAGCACTCTGTCAGAAGAGGAAAGGAAAGCAAGATTACGGAAGAGGGATCCAAAGAAGATTGTGAAGAAAGAAAAAGATGACTTTGAAGACCACTTTAAAATTGATGACTACAGCCAGTTCTGGAAGAAAAAGTGATTGGAGTATTGTTTGAGTGCCCGTGTTACTCCTTGTATATTGTAATTATTGTCAGGTCCTGTAATAAATATTCTTTTCAACTATAACAATGAAAAGGACCTTTTTTTCCGACGAATATTTAATTGAAAACTTACCGTAAATCAGCGTGCAGGAGGCAAGGTCTTATGTTAGTGGGTAGAGATAATGTTAGCAATCACAATGGTGTTCCAAGATATCAGGTGGTGTTTTTTAATGGCCCAGCACTAAGTTGTGACAGGTTGTGTCACATCCCCATTAAACGCTGTGATTCTCACCTGCAGGAAATGCCTGCTCCTGGTTTATACATAACCTATGAACCGCATGCCACGCATGTTCTGATAACAGGAAGATTAATGTTTAGTCTTTGGTCTGCACCTCGAGGCTCTCACTCCCTTGTTGTTAAATGGAAATGACACTTCAGCCTGAGAGGAACAGTACAGTGCAGCCAGACCCAAATGGCACAACTGCTTTGGAGGCAGCGGACATCGCCGTGGTCGTGGTGTATTTTGTCTTCGTCCTGGGAGTGGGAATATGGGTATGTCAAAGAAGAGCTGCTCTATTTACTTGTTTAGACAGTAAAGAGTTAGAGACAACACTAAGACCACCTGAAACACGAGTTGAAGGCCTGTATATTGTTTTCTCTGCATGCTTCATTGTAGTCATCATTCAGAGCCAACCGGGGAACAGTAGGTGGGTACTTCTTGGCAGGTAGATCCATGACATGGTGGCCTGTGAGTATCCATCTCTAAGTCCACAGTTGCACATTTTTCCTGATAACAATAATTTTCTCCTCTGATAATCATTCAGTGGCTGAGCACAGAATATAAGTGATTTATTGTACTTTTAAAAGTTATGTTTTGCAGAGTTATGTTGCTTTTAGCTTAGCTTTTAGTCTAAAGTGTCCAAAAGTCCAGTGAAAACAGTTCAAACACACAAGAACCATGCAAATGGCCATAAAAAAAATCAAACGTGCAAATACAACATGATTTTTTTCCACCGTAATAATCCACTTAATGTTGGAAAATGTAATCTCTGAGGGCATTCCTGTGGTGGTCACACATTGGCATTGTGTTCTGTCATCCCAGATTGGCGCTTCCCTGATGTCCAGTAATGTGGGCAGTGGCCTGTTCATTGGAATGGCTGGGTCAGGGGCAGCAGGAGGCCTGGCCGTCGGGGGCTTTGAGTGGAATGTAGGTCACACTGATCATGCCTAAACACCAGCACATTTCAGTGACAATGACCCTGCTATTTTGTTGACTCTGGTTGACTCTGGTTATGGTGACTTACAATAACATACAATAACAATCAAAAACAGTAAAAAGGACTCTAAGGGTAAGGTGACCAGATGTCCTAGACCAAAACCAGCGACATAATCCCAAAAATGTGGAAAAAAAACGGGGACATTTTCAGTTTGACTATCAATCAGATTGAAATACAATGACAAGTTTTATCTTCAAAAAACAGGGACATAGGTAGTTTTTCTGTATTTTCCTGGGACAGCAACCAAAAACGGGGGCTGTCCCCCGAAACCAGAAACGGTTTGGTCTGGTCACCCTCTAAGGGTGATGATACCAGGGGCATCCGTTTGAGCAATGTTGCTGAGCGACCACATAACCAGTTCACTGTGTTCTGATTGGATGGTTGTGATCATTTGATGATAACATTTCTCCAGAAAAAAAACATTGCCCATTATCAATAGGAAGGTGCCAGAGAAGCAATGCTCAGGAACACTGCCTAGCAACAGTGCTCCTAAAGTTACATTGTGTATCATCAGCTTAACATTGTAAGAGTAGTGGTGGGTGTATGCAGTGGTGTAGTCTAGCTACAGTAGCTGTTGTGGATATACTATGATGTAGTTGTTAGCTGTAGTGATCAACCCCAAATGTAGGCTACATATCCTTGCCTATTTTAAGTTGGTATACTGAGATGGTGGTGCTTTTTAACTGCGTAGTCCTTTGTATCACATAAACTACTCCACTGCGTGTATGTTTTGTGGCCCCTGCCAGGCGTCCTGGGTCCTGGTGGCCCTGGGCTGGATCTTTGTCCCGGTGTACATCTCCTCTGGCGTGGTCACCTTGCCCGAATACCTGCGGAAAAGGTTTGGCGGACAACGGATCAGAATCTACATGAGCGTGCTCTCTCTCGTCCTCTACGTTCTCACCAAAATATCAGTAAGGCCTCCAAAAGCTTGATCTCATCAGAACTTGATAAACTTTTCTTTTCATGCATTGAAATGCGGTAGAGGATATTAGAGGACAGATTTCCCCCTCCCTACACTCCTCAGCATGGGGAATATGTAGCGCCAATGAGTAGAACTAAAAGAAACAAACTCTCTTTCCTTTCATAGAGCTGTTTTGTGAATTATCTTTAATATAGTATTTCTTTCTTTGAATTTCATGGTTTGCCATGTCTTTATCTTATTCTATTCTATCAGAGGTCCCCTTTGGAGCAAATGTGTTAACACCAGTTCAACAACATCAAAAAGTAGATGAAACCTAAGCTTTACTCTTCGCTTTTAAAGCACAACACACTAAGCACGTAACCAACAGTAACTGTAATAGTGGTAGTTCTGCCGAATGTGCTTCATTTTGAACCTGAAATGACAGAGAGCCGTGTGTGTGTCCTGTGTGTGTTTGCAGACAGACATTTTCTCTGGAGCGTTATTTATCCGCGTTTCCCTGGGCTGGGATTTGTACCTCTCCACAGTTTTACTCATCGCTGTGACCGCTGTCTATACTATAGCAGGTATGAATGTGTTCATTTACTTGAAGAAGGAGAGGATTGTATGTATGCCCAAAAGCAAGACAGGGACAGACACCATACATAATACTGTAAGTAATTAGCAAATAAAGAGAGATAGAGCATCTACATCATGAAAACGTTTTGAGATCTTGTAAATGGTTGTGGTAGACAGTTCTACATGAGAAACAGAGACAAGGCTGAAGAAGTATACTGACACAGGGCTGTCTCTACAGGCTATCTCTCTCTATGTTCCTAATTCTACTAGAGTGCAGGCTGGTCAAAATGTCACAATCAATAATCACGAGGCACATTTTCACCACACTCATACTGCATATCCATGTACGAGTGCCAGAGTGAGTAATAGAATATGTGATTTGATAGCCTGTCACCCTGTGATAGGTCTTTGTGAAATGATTCCCTGATGGATGCTGTCTTGTGGCTGCAGGTGGATTGACAGCAGTCATTTACACAGACGCATTGCAGACGGTCATCATGGTAGTTGGAGCACTTGCTCTCATGTTTATAGGTATGATTTCATACATTCTTTTTCAACCACAACCTAATTTGTATTTTGTTTGATTAATTACAACTCTGAGTTCTTGATTCACTTATTATACTGGAACAGATTGAGTGATTAATTAAGGTTGATTGAGGTGCCTTCTAGATCACACACTAGTGAAATGCTTGCGAAGGCTGCTCTGGTTTTTGGCCACAAAGATTGCTTGGTTGGTCATTTTGTTTAGTAAGGTTTGCTGATTGGCCACTGTGGGAGAGCCCCTACCCATAGCATAAGGATGTGAACACCTCTCCTGTGTACTTATGAAATGATCCTGTCATGTCATGACCCTATCAAAAGCTTGGTCTTAGCGTGCTCTTCCCCCCGACAGCTTTCGATAAAGTGGGCTGGTACGAGGGTCTGTTGGATCAGTATGAGAAGGCCGTGCCCTCTATCACTGTGCCCAACACCACATGCCACCTGCTGCGGCCGGACGCCTTCCACATGTTCAGGGACCCGGTGACCGGAGACCTGCCCTGGCCCGGCCTGCTGTTTGGACTCACTGTGCTGGCCACCTGGGTGTGGTGCACTGACCAGGTCAATGGCCTAGCTAGCGATACCACAAAGATACTCAACACTCAAATGTACTTAAATCACATGACATATATTTACTTGAGAGTGAAGCTAGTTCAGAGCCAAGCTGGGACTTTCTACATTAGATTGGTTTGGCAGCTAATTTATGATACACATCAATAAAAGTCTAAGTATAAAAAAATTGACTTTTGAAAAGTAAGTTCTAGTATTTGTATTTTAGTCTGACGAGTTCACACCTTATATCGTTGTGTAATCATTTTTTTTTTAAATTCTTGTCCACAGGTTATAGTTCAAAGATCATTGGCAGCCAAAAACATGTCCCACGCAAAAGGCGGGTCGGTTTTGGGAGGCTACCTCAAGATGCTGCCCATGTTCTTCATTGTGATGCCTGGCATGATCAGCAGAGCACTCTTCCCAGGTAGCCTTTTCTGATCTAGACACCAGTTGGTTTGCAAGGGGTGGTGTTGAAATTAGTTCACATCATATCTGAATGATAGATCATTCTCTGTAAGACTAGGTAATTGCTCTTCGTCCGGTCAAATGTGCTCCTATCAAATGTCAAATGTGGTGTCCCTCAGGGATCCATTTTAGGCCCTCTGCTATTCTCCTCATATTTGCTCCCTCTTGGCTACATCTCCTGTTTCTCTGTGTAATCTTTTCTGTGGTTTTCTGTTATTGTCCGTCTGTTTAGATGAAGTGGGTTGTGTGGACCCTGTTGAGTGCCAGCGCATTTGTGAATCCAGTGCGGGGTGTTCTAACATCGCCTACCCTAAATTAGTGGTGGAACTCATGCCAGCAGGTGAGCACTTCATTTTTTCAGAAAAAAGCACAGAGCCACCTGGTCTCTGCTACCAAGTAGCTATCACTAGTTGTTTCAGTCCTCCTACATGATAGTTTTGACCGTTGCTAGCATAGTGGTCATGTAAGGATTGTCAAAGTACCAGGTAGCCATCACCAGGTATTTCAAAGGACTGCTCCTGTTTGTATGTGTGTATCGTTGTTGGGATGGGTGAGCAGATGTATGTGTGACTGAGTGTGTGAGTGTTTGTGTATGTCTCTACTACTGGTATTTTTTCGGATGTGTGTGCAGTGCACTGTATATGTGTGACTCGAGTGTGTGAGTGAGTGTGTACATCACATGCGTGTGTTCTACAGTTGGTTGTGGGCTCTTCTTAATGTGCTACACTTCGTTTCGCCGCCCCTGCAGGCTTGCGTGGTCTGATGATCGCGGTCATGATAGCTGCCCTCATGTCGTCCCTCACGTCCATCTTCAACAGCAGCAGCACGCTCTTCACCATGGACATCTGGCAGCGCGTGCGACGCCACGCCTCCGAGAGGGAGCTCATGGTGGTGGGCAGGTAAACAGGAAGTCAGTGACACTTACACAACAAACAAACAAGCAAACAAACAAGCATTACTGGGTTTGAAATGTTCACTGTTTATCATAGTTATATTTTGTTATTCACTACATAGTGCTTTATAGTACATAACTAATACCGAGGTTATTCACTATATACTGCTTTATATAGCACATAACCATACAGAGCTTATTCATTACAGTGCTTTGTGTAACACTTGACTAGATAGTGACTTGACTTGACGATCACGAGCCATTGGTGATGCTTGAGATTAGACACCCTTTTATACCATCTTCCAGAATCCTCAGCCACACAAGCATGACTCAGACAATGCATTCCTGCCTGAGCCACATCAAAAACCAGCTGAAACCAGTTTGATGTTAACTTGTCATAAGAGAAGCATATAGAGAATGGGAACGGAAGTCAGCGGCGCAATGCATTCTGGGACAAAAGGGGCGTTTTCCTCCATTTGATGAGGCCGCGGCGCGAATTATAAACAAGAAACCTATGGTAATTCGAACAAGATCGGCTAGCCAAAACAGTAACACTAGATGTAAACATTTAGGCTACTATGCTAAAAACTAGTAGTAGAAGTAGTAATGGACCGTACAGAGACAAGCTCCTGCCGGACGCGAGGAAACGTTATATAGAAAAGATGTCTTTGATCGGTAGCATGGATCCCTATGACAGACCGTCTGGAGAGTGGACGTGAGACCCTGAAAGTGATACAAAGACACTCCGTTGTTGATTTTTTTTACCTGACGATCGTAGGCACGGACGTTACATCCAACAACACAACAGGTTCGTCCCATGATGTGTGAAAAACAGTGTTAGAAACAGCTAGTTAGCAATGTTTTACGATGTTTACAATGATACAGCATTGGCAGCAGCGTACAAGTGGCCTCACTTATGTATCCCAGACGCCACCGCGGCGCAACCGCGAAATGTTCGACACGTCACATTCCCATTCTCTATAGCCTTTTGCATTGCGACTATCATTGTCTGGCATTCAAAGGCCTCACTCCATCCCTCAAGGCCTAAGTTCAGTTGTAAGTGCCTCCACAGTGGCATCTGCATTACCCTGGTAACACTGAAAGCCATTCCCTACCTGGCGTCCAGAGGCATACAGTATAATGATAATAATAATAATACCTCAGTTTTTTATAGCGCTTTTCTGGGTACCCAAAGACGCTTTACAAAGACACAGAACAAGAGGGATACAAAAGGACAATACAGTACATACAATACAGACATGTAAACAAACAAAAACGCAAAAAGAACAATGCAAAGGGTAAGGAAAATTTGTCAGGTGTTGTAAGTGATGTTGAACAGATGGGTTTTGAGGTGATTTTTGAAGGACGGCAGTGAGTCAGCATTGCGCAAGGCCATATACCATCCTGCAGCGTTGGGCACATGGCTTCCTCATTTGACAAGGCACGACGAGTACAGAGATGACCACAAATGGAGAAAATTTAGTGTTTTGGATTAGAATCACAGACCTTTTCACACACACACATTGACTTGGCATCTGACATTGTTTATTGATGGATGTTCAGCCTGTTGATGGTTCCTATTGCTGCTGTCTCTCTCTCAGGGTGTTCATCCTGCTCATGGTGGTGGTGAGCATCCTGTGGATCCCCATCATCCAGTCGGCCAACAGCGGCCAGCTCTTCGACTACATCCAGGCCATCACCAGCTACCTGGCGCCGCCCATCACAACGCTCTTCATCATGGGCATCTTCTGGAAGCGGGTCAATGAGCAGGTCTGTCTGAACCCCTCGTCCAGTGCAATCCTGGACCGGGCTTTTGACAGAGACGATTGAGTAACCAGATGTCCATGTTTTTGTGCAGGGAATAGTTTCTTTAGTAAATGCTGTTTATCCACCTGTGACATTTCAGAAGAGTTTATCCACCTCTTAAAAGAGTTTATTCACCAATTGCAATTTTTAACATTCATGTATTATCCACATTCACAATATGTACACACTCTACCATACACTACACAACAGTACTAACCACTTAATACCACTGCTATTGTTATAAACATTGGACAATAACCTCCACCATCAACAAACATATTCTGAATGGCTTTTAAAAAAAATCTGATACCACATGCACCGCAGTCCACCTTACCATGATCAACATTTCATAGTTTACCCACCTCTCACACTACTAAATAGGATAGGACTTTACCTCAAAACAATGTTTGTTTTTGTGGTGTTAACTTACCAGTAGTGAACTCATGTCAGATACTCTGTGTCTGTGTGTGTGTGTGTGTGTGTGTGTGTGTGTGTGTGTGTGTGTGTGTGTGTGTGTGTGTGTGTGTGTGTGTATAAATGGTCCTTCAGGGTGCCTTCTGGGGCCTCCTGGTGGGCCTGGCTGTAGGGACAGTGAGAATGGTGATGGAGTTTGTGTACAGCACGCCCTCTTGTGGCCAGGAGGACACACGGCCGGCTGTGCTGAAGGATGTTTACTACCTGTACTTCGCTCTCATCCTACTAGGCATTACAGCTCTGGTCATCACAGTGATCAGCCTCTGCACACCACCCATCGAGGATAAACACGTGAGGATCACACATGTGCATGCACACACACAAACACACTCTCTCAAAGGGAGTGGAATTGGACTATAGCTGTAAGGGATAGCTCACAGCACAAACACACAGCCCTATATTTATATACTATATCTGATAGTGCTTAGCTTTTTCTAAAAAGTGCAAAACAATTGTAAGATAAATACACAAAAGGTAGCTGTAAGGGATGGCTCACTCACAGCACAAACAAACAGCTTTTGTGATACTTAATCTGATAATAGTGATTTGCTTTTTCTAAAAGGTGCAAAATAAGATAAGATGAATACTTTACTCATGCTTGATTGTCACAACCGCTTATGTAACTCACAAAATGGAGTGCTAATTGAAAGGAATGTGACATTCCACTTGGGAAACAGAGACATGACATTTTTATCTCATTGCCATTTTGACTTTTACAAGAGATTCACTGGGTGCCTTGACTGCTTGGAACTGTAGGTTACGATTTGAATGGCTTCCACTGTGACTGAAGGAATCACAACTTCAATGGACAATACCAGTTATTGTATGTGACTTTGGTCTCTATCCGTGGAGCAGGACAGCACTGTGTGATGCTTCACATGACCAGCACATTCTTGTCGTTGCCTTTTCCCCACAAAGCAATTTCTGCTCCAGGCCTTCCTGAGCTAGCTTGACCTTAATCGACTCGTCTTGTCTTGTCTTGCCTTGTCTTGCCTTGTACGACTCACGTCGAAATTCAGTGTGACCTTTCACCCCTGCAGCTTGTGCGGCTGACATGGTGGACGAGGCACAGCAAGGAGCCACGTGTGGACCTGGAGGACCCCTGGGCCACCACCCCAAACGAGGAGGCCAAGGAGATGCCTGACTCCCAGGCTGCCTCTTCTGAGCTGGCTGCGTCCAGCTCGTGCTGGAGGAGAGTGGCCATGTGGCTTTGTGGTTTGTCCGCGCAGGCTGAGCCCAAACTCACTGCGGAGGAAAAGCACGCCCTGGAGATGAAGCTGACCGACATCACGGAGGAGCCCTTGTGGCGAAACGTCTGCAATATCAACGCCATCATTCTCCTCACTGTCAATGTCTTTCTGTGGGGCTTCTTTGCCTGACCCTGCATGCTTTTGTCTAAATATATTTAAGACAAAACCTAATTTTGTACAAACATATTTTTTGTAAGTCGAGTTGTTCCTCAAATGAGGGAATATGGAAGCTATTTGAATGTAATTTGAGAGTAACTTGTATTCAAATTCCACAATGAGGAAAGGTTTAAAGCAAAATAAACGCACTCTCGAACCTCAGACAGACAGGACAGGAAACTCAGACAGGCTCATTACCAGGGCTCATGGCTTGAGTGTGTAAATTCATCTCTATGATTCTGGTATTTGGCAGATGCTTTTGTCTAAAAGTGACCGTATGAACCCTACATTAGCTAAAAACAATAAAAACAATATCAATATCAAATATCAAAATGACAATGAGTTTTATCATGTTACATAAACATAAACATACTGTATAAATCATACCTCTGTTAGAGAATTAATTGATTAATTATGAGCAAGCTGAATAGATGAGTCTTTAAACACTTTTGAAAGTCCCAAAACTATCATAAGAACTCTAGGCAACTCATTCCACCAATGAGGAAGCTCAGAGGAAAAGAGTCATTGGGTGCCTCTCATTTGGGCTTTTATACATCCTCCCTCGCTCCACGGGCCTCGATCCTCACTGATCTACATTAAGAATGATGGGGGTAAAAACAATGGGATAGTCTATCCAGTGTTAGTTATAGATCAGTGGGAACGCCCCTCAAGGATCGAGCATCGAGGATCGAGGAGGCATGTTTAAAAGCACCTCTGGTGACCTCAGAGCACTGCAGTGGATGAGAGGGGATGTACAGTAGCGCTGGAAGATGGAATTCAAGTAGCAAGGTGCAGATCCAATACGTGTCCTATAAGCCAGAGTAAGGGATCTGAATTTAATTATGCTATATAGGAAGCCAATGGAGAGTATCTAACATGAGTCTTCTTTGGCTGATTGAAGACCAGGTGTGCTGCAGCATTCTCAAGGCTAGGGTGAGGAAAATCTCATGTCATCTAAACAATTAAACAACTTTTGTATGAAGGTTTTTGTTGAAAGTTGTTATTTCTCTGCCGGCAAAAACAAAAAAAATTCTTACGTTAGGAACTTCGTGTGAAAAGTGAAAAGTGCATACATACAGTAGGCCTGGTTAATCTGGTTCCCAGACTACTAGAACAAGTACAGTCTATATTCACGGAAAAGTTAATGTGAAGGGTTGGTTAACGCTAATATTTCTGAACATAAAAATACCACTTAGTAAAAAATAATTATAATGTATGTAAGTAACATAATTATGTACAGTATGTCTACACCATATCTAATGTCCATTTGATTTTATCTGACCTAAACAAGAATGTTTTTTTTTTAAATGGAATTGTATTGCAATAATGCAAAAATAGTTCTCCACTTGTTTCAAGTTCTATGAATGCATATGCACACTGACACACATACTGTAGGCTATGTAGACCTCTCTATATACATCTTTTCTCTCTCTCTTCGCAAACACACACACACACACACACACACACACACACACACACACACACACTCAGGTTGCTTTCATACTAGGTCCGTTTAGCTGGACCGGACCCGAGTGCGGTTATTTCTGCCGTAGTTGGTCTCTGTTCACATTACATGTTTGTCTGCGGACCCGGGTCCGTTTGCGTCATAATTAACACGAACTTCCAGAATTCTGTTTACAAAATATCACTTGGCAACACAGCAAAAGGCAGTGCAATGAAGAGGACAAAGGTAAAGATTCTTTAGAATCTTCAGAACGTTTGCTTAGCAACCTGCTCCAGGGTTCTAGCGAACCGGACCCGAGACCACCTTTTCAGGCGGACCCAAGTCCGGTCCTGGGTGCCCACCCGAGTTCGGTACGGTTGCGTTCACACTATCAAAAACAGCCGGACCATCGGACCAAACGAACCCGGGTCCGGTCCAGCGGACCTAGTGTGAATGGGCCCTAAGTCACACACAGACAAGCACTTGTATAGCTTGTCTCATGTTCACAAGATGAAGAAGCCAAGTGGGTTGTCTTGCAAAAGGGGTTGGTTGCTCTGCAACTGATTGCGAAAGTAGCTCTTTCCTCAGAAGGACTCTCTCCATATCCCTGGAGAGCTCATTAAAACATGCTTAACAGATCTCTTACACTTTTAACTATCACCGAGGAGAACTCATGCGTTTGGAAAACACTTAGGCCTTAAAAGGTGGCAAAATAGTCTTCAGAGAGGCTCTCATCAGGAGGAGATGGAATTAGTCTATTACTGAGACAGAAAGAGGGAGAGCGCACAGCAGTGCACTGGAGAGTATTCACACCATTGGACTTTTGGTTCATGGTTGCCATGCAGGAATCATGATTAATTTACAATAACTAGTACAGTAATTTCCCGCATATAAGCCGCATTGTGTATAAGCTGCAGCTGCAGTGTTTTATGCAAGTCAAAAGAAACAAAACCATATTAACACCATATTAACTGCCCCCCTGTATTAACCTTATAGCGGAAGAAATTTAGCAAAATCAATGTATAAGCCGCGGCTAATAGTCGGGAAATTACGGTAGTGTGTGATGGAATATGAGACACACAGTGTGTATGAGTGTTCGTGGGTACAGTGTGTGTATACAGTATCTGTGTGTTATCCTGTGTTTGTGTGCATGTGTTTGTCCTCCATATGGGTATGTGTGTTCTAGTGTGCAGTGTAACATGTACTGTAGTGCTGTATGTGTGTGTGACCCATAACACACGGAATGCTATATGATCCTTTATTTATGTGTGCAATGCCTTGTGCATACTGGGTTGGTTTAGAGAAAGTGTTACCAATATTTCTACAGCTCCTTATTTCATAACATACAGGGACGTGTGAGTCAGCTGGAGAGGGGGTGTGGCAAAGAGCCCGGACAGATTTCGCAATCATTGAATTTAAAAGGACAAAGGCGGGGAGAGAGACAGAGAGGGAAAGAGACTCGTGCAAGTTCAAGTTGTGTCGGAAAACAAAATTGGATCTCCGGGATTATAACAGCCTGCTCCAGTCTCATCCAGGATGCATCTTCTAGCGAAATACATTCTCATCCTCCAAATTATTGTCCTTTTTGCAACAACCTGCCAGACTTTGTTATGCCGTGAATGTTATTTAGTGACGTGCGAGGATCCAAATGACTGTAAAGGGGGGCTGGTGCCTAGTGTATGTGGATGCTGCAATGTTTGTGCCAAGGTGAAGGGCGAGGACTGTGGCGGATCCTGGGGATTCCATGGGAGATGCGACAAGGGGCTGAAGTGTGTGTACCCGGAATCGTTCTGTCTCAACCCGTCTGGAGTTTGCAAAGGTCTGTATAGTTGACACCCAAGGGCATTTAGTAAACAAGTGGGCAATAAGTTATTATGCAATGTCATTTTTAACTGTGAACACAAAACTAGGGAACATAAAATGAACAAAAGAGGAGGGTTAATTTAGTCTGTAGGCTATATGGCCTACCATGGTACCTCTTACATGTGTGAAATACAATGCAATATACTGTAAATCGATTGTTAGTTAAGCAGCGTTAATAAATGAATACATACCAAACTGAGAAGAATTAGACCTTACTTTTTATACGATGTGTGCCATGTGCAAATTGAGTTCAAGATGTGAATGTCATATCCCTTTTTTTCCCGTATCATTAGGATACAGTACACTTTCCTTTTTGATGTGATCAGAGGCTTGTCATTGTATCACTGAGTGGGGGACACCTTCTGGAGTGATGCCTGTGGCCGCTGTTAAAAGTAGCTGATGATATGTAAGGGGAGGAGTGGAAACTGTGAGAACTACCATACACAAGGTGTAGTGTAGACAAGGGGCTGAAGTGTGTATACTTTCTCAGTTTCCGTCCGCCTGCAGTTTGTCTGATAAAAAATATTAGTTGAGTTTCTTATGTGATGTTCAATCGACTTACAATTTCAAGGCAACAGGTTACTTTTGTGAAAAATTTAATACAACAAGTTTTATGAAATTGATCTGTAAAACGTTTAGGTAATACAAATTCACAATACACGTCAGTACCACTTTACAGTATACAGTATGTGGCTAAGTTAATGACAACTTGAGTTGACTCAACACAACTAGTGATATGATGCATAATTTAAATTGCATTCAATAAATAGAATGTTGAGCTAACAATCAATGACTGATTAGATCATGGAACAGGTCATATTTGTCAGATCAGCCAGTCATCTCAAGTTGACTTAATTGCCTCATTTAGCCAACTTACTGTATTATGTTCAATGAACTCAAAATTCCAAGGCCTGCGGCGTCGGGTCCTTATTGCCACTTCGAACGTGCATTATTTTCCTATAAACGCACAGCGCGTCGTTGATTATCCCTTACTTGTGATATAGCATACAGTATACGTAACTCATCCCCATCTATAGGCTATGCTATAGGCTATGATGGTAAATACATAATGATTGACACATTTATATAGAAGGGACATTGTGAGACACTCCTGAAAAAGGGTTTCATGTCTATGCCATGAAAAAGTTCAATATGACATAAGATGTTCAAGATGCCCGTCAAACCAGACAGTCAAAAGGGGGGAAACAGACGCAGACAACTTAATTGAGGTTCGAAAACAAGGAAAGTTGTTGGTTCATTATGTCATTATTCTGCTATATGAAGAGCACCTTCTCGTAGATTTTTTTAAAGGTTTTCACTAACAGTACCTAAACGGTGAGATATGTTTATAAAAGACTGCAATTGTTTCCTTCCCTTCTGGGGCAATAAATAATTTCTCTTCTCCCACAGAAGATCTGACTGAGGCAGAGAATGAAATTCCTTACATGGGTGAGTAGGCCTATCTCTTCTCCAGGCCCGTCGCAATAAGGCAAGCAAACCAGGCAATTGCTTGGGGCCCCGAGCTTGCCTGGGGCCCCCAGACACCGACTGGTTATGAATAAAATTCAACGACAAATTGTGTGTTCCCCTTTAAATTCTGTGATGGTCAATGCAGAAAAGTGCAATGACGCTATTTTCGGGATCCCCCTCAAGGGGCCCCCTCCCCCGTTGCTGACGGTAGCCAGCCAGCAAGCACTCAGACAGTTGCGTGATTCCAGTGCCGGGAAATCAGACAGTTGCGTGATTCCAGTGCCGGGAAAATATGAAACCAAAGTCCTTTTTAGGCCTATATAGAAGTATCTCTGATGAAACACCAGCAATCATGAAACTCAGGAAGCCAGAAAAGAAAGAAGTGAAAGGAAGAAGTCCATTTTGCCTAAGGCCCCCAAATTCCTTGAAACGGGCCTGCTCTTCTTGTCTGAACACAATGTGGAAGTTAGCAGATCTTTCTCTCAAATTCTTGAATGGTTAAAAAAGAAAACCCTCATAAATGTTTAATAAAACGTATTATTATTATTAATGCTTTGCTTTCTTTCATCTGAACAGAGATTAAACAGCATGTGATGAAAGCATGAAAGCACTCAAAAACTATTTAACCTAAAATGTACATGCTTCAATGCTCTGTTAAATGTAGTTGACTATAACACATGCTTACCAGTTTCTTTAGCCTTTGTTCCTGCTGAGGTGTCTGGATGGTCCAACAGAAGTGGAAGCATTTCTATTCCCAGATTAGAGCTAACAGAAAGAACAAAAGAATGATGAGAGGAAATGAACTAAAATGAACTTTAAACAAATACATGTAAGAAATAAAATGTAATCAAGTATACCATTATCAGCCGTCTTAGTCCTTAGGTGTTTTCTGGAGACATGGTGCACTAGGTGAAATATAACAGAGAACAAAATATTTTAAACACAATGCCTAAGTGGCACTGGCTCCCCAGTTCTGCACCCTCTACTACTTTCACTGCCCTGAATCCAAATATACCAAAGGTGAAGTATTAAAGTTATGCTATTTACCATAATACAAACAAGTGGACTGACAAATATTCAGTAAATCTACCTTATTCCGGTCACATTGGCTTGAACAGATGTCTCTGGTAGGTCTTGAGGAGACTGCAGCTCGGGCTGCCTGGATTAGGGATGAGTCAAGATTAAGATAACATAACAATTGACTGTTCAGCCTTGCTACTGTATCTATTCCAAGTAATTTTGCAAAACATTAATCTCTAATCTTTTTTGACTTTTACATTGGCACACTGGATATGAATGAAGCTTATTTGGTTCAAATTCACAGGCTAGATTGCAATGACATCTGTACTGGCCTATATGGGTCATATCATACAATAAGGAGGCTTCCTCTTCTATTTTGATATTACCAAAACTGATATTGTCTGGCGCAGTAATATCATCACTCTTGCACTTTCAGTTTCACTTTGGAGTGAGGATATTACTGCGCTGAGTGTAGTGCTCCAAATTGTTATTCCGCCACACAATATAGTTATCCCTCTTACCTGCTTGGAAATGCACCACGTTTTATTTAGTCTTACCATACTTGGTCGTAGGCTATTTCAGCGGCCAATATAGGGCACTAGGTTATTTTATAGATTACTGCCTACTGTACTGCTCAAGAAATGCAACAACATATGAAAATACGTAACTAAAAAGACATCTTTACATCTTTGGTGGGACAAAAAGACAAATCGTGGGGGCATAGTCTCTCTCTCTCTGTCTCTCTCTCAATATATATCTTATATATGTATATACAGTATATCTCTCTCAAATATATATATATGTATATACAGTATATATATATATATATATATATACTGTATATACACTGTATATATACATATAGATAGATAGATAGATAGATACATACATACATACATATATATAGCATGCATATGCATTATGGTATATGTTATAATAATATTATAAAATATTATGAATACAGCTTTTTATTAATTCTCCGTTTATGTATTTATTTATTTAGGGCATGCAGCCATAAGAGCCGCAGAGAGAAGAAAACTACCAAGACTGTCTTTGAGAACTCAGGTGCAGTTTCATAGATTACATTTTTCTACATTTTTCTCTCGGAAATTTGGGCTGTAGACATCTCACTGTGAATCAGTCAAGGTGGTTTGTTGATCCTGTAAGTGGAACTCATACTCAGCACTTGGAGAGAGCATGGTTAACATACGACTCAACAATTGGGCGATTGAGGGGAAACCAAAGTGCCAAGCTTTTGAAAGAACATCTTGCAGTTATTGATTGGACTTATTGACTTGGAAACAAAGGAACTCTTTGTTGTTTGCTGAAGGATATTCGGGCCCAGTTTCCCGGCTAGCTGACATATCAGTATGTTGGGCATGATTTGAATGAATTTTAAGATTTATCAGTCTTGATAGAATGTTTGAAATCCAACTTTAACAACTGCTTTTTGTCTGGTAGAGGGCCTTTCAAGTGACACAGATTGTTATTAAAGTATGTATATACACCTATACATACCCTGTGGTGACTGATGGAACATACATACTGTACAACTTGTAGGAGTTCTAAAATGCATGCAATTATTCACCACTTTAGTTGAGGGGCCACAAACATGATGAACTCATGAGTAAATTCAGTTAATTAATGTAAATGGACTATTTATGCATGGAGGTGTGGTAGAGGGTGTGGTCTGGTAAACCTAGACGCTCCTAGCGGCGGGGTAGTCTAGCAACTCTCCGTTGACTTGGGAGCTGGCCAGTTTCAAGGGAGGGCTGGTCCAATCACATCGTGTATAGAGTTGGTGGGGGGGGGGGGGCTCAATTTAATGACGACTGACCTGCGACCAGAAGTTGCGACCATTATGCATCCGGCTACTTGAAAATAAGAAGATGCTTCATTTAGTGCTATCCTATTGCGTGGAGAAGGGATTTGAAAGACAACCCTTTATCCCACCCCTCCGATTGAGCCCTGCTATGGTGAGTCCCCAGACCCTATCTGGATGTGGGTCTGGCTTGCCAGGCTAGTGGTCTGGTGCATGATCCAAAATCTTCCACCATGTAAAAATCTTTACGCTACTGACCAAGAAAAACCTGGTCTACAGTATGTGAAAGGCACATGATGTAAGCAGTCCTTAGTGTTTCATGAAATAGGCAAGGATGTAAAAACATGTTTGCTTTGTAAACTTTAGAAGACTTTTCCTCTACTAAGTGAGTCAACACTGAAGTGGGGGTCATGCAAAGAGCAGGGACAGATTGCACAATCATATTGCATTTAAAAGGACAGAGGTGGGGAGAGAGACCGAGAGGGAAAGAGACTCGTGCATTGAGAAGTTCAAGTTGTGTCGGAAAACAGTATTGGATCTCCGGGACTATAACAGCCTGCTCCAGCCTCATCCAGGATGCATCTTCTAGCGAAATACATTCTCATCCTCCAAATTATTGTCCTTTTTGCAACAACCTGCCAGACTTTGTCATGCGTTCCTTGTGATGAATTGACCTGCGAGGATCCAACGGATTGCAAAGGGGGGCTGGTGCGCAGTAAGTGTGGCTGCTGCAATGTGTGTGCCAAGGTGAAGGGCGAGAGTTGTGGTGGCCCCATGCGTCTGGAAGGGAGATGCGACGAGGGGCTGAAGTGCGTGTACCCGGAATGGCTCCGTATCGACTCGACCGGAGTTTGCGAGGTCTGTATAGTTGACACACAAGGGCATTTTTACCGCTGTGTGCGTTTTGTGAAATGACTGTTTTGGAAAGCCTATGTAACTCACCCTATCTATTTCTTGATAATTGGCTTTGCTATATGATTGATTGTAAATGTATAACATTTGGCCAATTTGTATAGAAGGGACATCATGAGATGCTCCTGAAAAAGTGTGTCATGCTTATGCTGTGAAAAGGTTAAATATGACATTACATGATGAATATGCCCATTAACACAGAAAGTAGTCAAAAGGGGGAAAACACATACAACTTACTGTAATAGAGGTCCGAAAAGAAGGAAAGTTGTTGTTCTGTCACATCATTATCGTGCTATACGAAGAGCACCCTCTTGTGGATTTTTTTAATGTTTACACTAACAGTGCGCAGACCTAAAACTGTGTATGTTTGTAAAAGACAGCAATTGATTCCTTCCCTCCTTAAGCAATAAATCATTTCTCTTCTCCCACAGTAAATCTGAGCTGAGGCAGGGAATGGGAGTCATTATATGGGTGAGTAGATCTACCTCTTCTAGTCTGAACACAAGGTGGGAGTTAGCAGATCTTTCCCTCCGTTTCTATTCTTGAGTGGTTAAAATAAATCCCTTCATAAATGTTTTCTTTCTTGTCAGATTCAAGAGGAGCTTATCCAGAATCATCTACCCAACATGTGCTTGGTGTGAAATGAGTGCCAATCAGAACGCTATGCTTTACTGTCTTGAATTTCCCCTTGGGGATCAATAAAGTATCTATCTATCTATCTATCTATCTGCTGCCTTAGGTTATGCCATACTGCAGAATTAAAGGACTCAACTCTTTGTTAACACAGGGCATCTGAACACACAAAACAGATGTGGATCATTTTCTTAACAAGTTGGGTGTTTTATTTAACTTAAGAACACCCATGTGTATTCCTAGTCAAAAATGGCCAGACTTTATAAATTAATGGGTAAAAAAATGGTCATTGTATAAAATCGAGTTCAGGCGCATACCTATTGATCAGATATTGATCTCTCAACTGGGGGACCGTGAGAGCACATCTTCTTTTGTGTTGCTTCAAAGCACTGATCTGATTCATCGGGCTATGGAGCACAGTGGTTAATACAGTGCCAGCAATACAAGACAAGGGAGCTTTATTTGTATAGCACAGTTCATACCCAAGGCAACTCAATGGGCTTTACATCCTCTGAGAACAGAGAATAGCACACAAAATCAATGAACGCATTATCGCCATCTGCTGGACTGAGGTGTGATGGCAAGTGCACCCAGTAGCCTCATTCTGGCTTCCAATGGCCGCTGGATGAATAAGGCAAAAGGATTGCCTGCTGTATCTTCTGAAGGAAAAGCAGGCAAAGTGGCTATTTCTGAAGCTCTTCAGAGCACATGAATAGAATGTACCCCATTTGAACAGATGGCACAGATATTTCAACTGGAATAGTTTAATCGGAATTACAAAAAAGCTGTCCATGTAAGCATGACTATTGTGTGTGTGTGTGTGTGTGTCCCAATCCTTCTCTTACCATCTTTCTGCCTTTCTTTCGTTCACCAACACTGGTGAGACTAAATTAGATTCAACTTTATTGTCATTGTCAGAACGCTATGCTTTACTGTCTGCTGCCTTAGGTTATGCCATACATTATGATGATATATGCATTACTATGGATTTACAACAAGTTACTGTATAATGCAGTGGTCGTTTTTGACCAGAGACGCAAATCTAGTAAACATAAAAAAAATAAAACAGGAGGGTTAGTTTAGTCTGTGTATAGCTTACCATGTACCAATTACATATGTGAAATGCAATGCAATATACATTGCTTGTTAGTTAACCAGCATTAATAAATGAACACATTTGTGGTCTGGTGCAAGAGCCAAAGAATAAATGGGAACCATAGCCTTCTGAGGAACCATTTCAGAACCGTTTTTTTCTCAGTGTATCTTCCACCCTCTACAAATCATGCCATCTTGAATTTCCCCTTGGGGTTCAATAAAGTATCTATCTATCTATCTATCTATCTATGCCTCTGACCAAGAACAGTTTTGCCTATGAAACCACAGATGATACAGTAGTTTCACTCTGCCTTTGAGTTCAATGAATTGGCGAGTGCAGAATGCATGTACTGTAGTCACAAACAGGTTTGAGTAAAGTGAATCCCTTTGCACGTGGCCTCCATCTCTTTTCACCACAATAGAGCCCAGAGTGATGCAGGGCAAAAGCTCATGTCCCTCAACTCTGCCCCAGATGGACGGAACTTTGTTCAGAGACAGATGTCTGTGTACTTTACTGTACTTCAATCATTCACTCGACTTCACTCAACATGCCATGTTAGATAGATCTAACATGCCAAACATGCCCTCATCATTGTAATGTCCAGTCTGTTAACCGAGGTTTTGCTCACTTTGGGACAACACAACAGATATGAGGGTAATACAAAGTGACAACTACTGTATACATGGAAATGCTTTTCTTTTCTTCAGTCTTCTCTTTGATTAAAGCCCCTCTAAAGAGGTGGTTCGATGGCACATAAACTCTTAATAGGGTGATGACACTTCTGTCGCACTCTGAGCAGGTCTCATCACTTGTAACACAAACGTAAAAAGTTTGCTGTTTGGGTAGGAACACTGTCCCCCTCCAAAATGAAAATGGAAAAGAGCTGCTATATGCTACAGGAATTTGGAGATCTCTTTCTACAGACTCTGCTGGTGGTGACTTCCCATAATATGGGAATTATGTTCATTCTTTGTTGCAAAAGACATATATTTAGTTTGTTCATTATAGCACCTCTCAACTTGGGGACTCGAGCAAATCTTCTTTTGTGTTGCTTCAAAGCACTGATTTGATTCATCGGGCTATAGAGTACAGTGGTTAATATATGGGTGCCAGCAATACAAGACAAGGGAGCTTTATTTGTATAGCACAGTTCATACCCAAGGCAAATCAATGGGCTTTACATCCTCTGAGAACTCAGAGTAGCACACAAAATCAATGAACGCATTACCACTATCTGCTGGACTGAGGTGTGATGGCAAGTGCACCCAGCAGCCTCATTCTGGCTTCCAATGGCCACTGGATGAATAAGGCAAAAGTCATTGCCTGCTGTATCTTCTCAAGGAAAAGCAGGCAAAATGGCTATTCCGATCAAAGATTCTAAAGTGCTTCAGAGCACCTGAATAGAATGTACCCCATTTGAACAGATGGCACAGATATTTCAACTGGAATAGTTTAATAGGAATTACAAAAAAGCTGTCCATGTAAGCATGACTATTGTTTGTGTGTGTGTCCCAATCCTTCTCTTACCATCTTTCTGCCTTTCTTTCGTTCACCAACACTGGTGAGACTAAATTAGATTCAACTTTATTGTCATTGTGTGTAGAATACAGAGACAATCAAATGCAAGTACTGTAGGCTACTGTAAGTGTAACCCCCAGTTCAAATAAGAACTATAAATTATCATATTGTAATAAATAATACAAATATGTATATGAATAAATATAAATAAATATATAAATAACACATAAAGTTATTTATCAAAACACACAGGTTATAAAATAGCTTTGCACAAATTCAATGCTTCAATGATGTTTGAACCATCCCTTTAATTGAACGTCACTGCCCCTTTAAGACAATGTTCCAGCTATTCACGAGCTAGTTCTAAACATTAGCTTTAGTATATTCACACTGGAGATATAGCGTACTCATACTGGAACCACACTGGATATGAACTCTCAACGAATTGAATTGAACGGATCCTCTGAACTGAATTAGTTAAAGTGTTGCAACACAGATATTTAAGGCCTTTGAATAGAATATATAAACTTGTGATGTGTGAATGGGTGAATGTATGAATGTTAACTGGTTTAATGTGTTTTAAGTTTTCTTTTATGTTTTCCTGTCAAAGTGAAACAGAATAACAATAGTAACAATAGTTAAGCAAAAGAACAAACAAAAGAAATATTTAAATACTTACCCTTGACCTGTAAAGAAAAAGTTAGATTCTATAAAGTGAAATAATCACACTAACTAGACATTACATATACTTACCTGTTCCCCTAAAGAAAGAAGAGTTAACTCAAAAGAAACAAGAAACAGATAAAAAAACAAATAGTTGGAAATAGCTAAAGCAACTGTTCCTAAGACAAACTATTTATACAAGACCGGTCTCAAAAGATAACTAGAACAAACTCATATTTAAACTTATTTAATTCCATTTAAATCTAGATATCCAACTAGATTAAATTGAAAGCACATATTGCACTGTGAATATTTATTGATCTATTTATTGAAATATCTTGTACTGTATATTTATTGACATATTGCATATTGATTGTTTATTGAAACATTTTATTCTACTCACTACTGACCTACTTAGTATTTCTTCTTCATTCAGTAAACTGCCGGCTTATTTATACAAACTTGCATGTCTCATGTCTCTTTCTCTTATGCAATACACCACTCATCGAACCTAGTAGCCTAGTACTGGTCCAGTAACAACATTACTTCTTATTTATTTATTTATTATTATAGCACTTGCAGTGACACAAGTGTTACATAAGTGCATTGATCTATTCTGCAAAATGACATCACAGAAAAGGACAATGAAAATGTCTACTTTCAGGTAATGAGTATTTGATGT
>NC_085008.1:29482429-29487429 GCF_963854185.1 Sardina pilchardus
AGTAACGTGTTACTGTAATCACATTACATTTGTGTGTGTGTGTCAAGAACAAGAGTCATGTGTGACCCGGAAGCAATTTTCAACGTCATAATTAAGCTGCGTTTAGCATTAGGCTGTTACAGTAATCAGGGTTATTGGAGGGCAGTAAGACTGAATTGTGTTGTTATAGTTTTTTAATTTCACGGTTACATATTACCTCGCTAATCGCTATATTAATCACGCATGTCAGCTTGTATATACTGTACAGGAAGAAAACAATAAATACAAAAAAACCTGTAAGAAATCCATCAGGACTTGACCCGGAAGTATTTGCTTTATTATCGTTGTAAGGACACAATACTGTAACTCTGAAAGTAGTCTTTATTACAGTAAGTGGCATTTCTATGTTCAGCAGCGCTGGCGGTCTGTCCTCCACAAGAGGGCCACAAGAGGGCGCGCTATAGCCTACACAAACTTCATCACCATTCTCACCATTCGTCCCCACAGCCAAGTCTACCAGGAGGTCCCAGAAGGCATTATGGCGGGCGGACACACACACACACACACACACACACACACACTGTATATAGCATATCTATGTGCGTTTGTGTTATAAAAGGTTCACATTGCTGAGTCATTATATGACTAGAACTGTCCACCCCTTGATATCCAGTGTGTGATTCTACCTGGCCATTAATCCTTCTCATCATTAATTTCAATTAGTTGTTACTGAGTCTTGTTGTTGATGCAAAGTAGACCATCTATCTACTGTGTTATTGAACATCAAAAAAGTCAATTAAAATGCCATAATGAGCCATTAAGGACAAGTTATTTGAACATGAGTTACTTTAAAACTAACCTTTATCTGTGTGACCCTAAGGTTATATTGGGATGTCAGTATGGGGGTTCAGCATACTTGATCTGTTTGTTTGTTGTCAGATTTTGTCATCTTATAATCAACTCACCCAGTGTACTGATACTGTAGATTTCATCTTTCCTTGGAAAAAACTCACCCTCTCATCTCTAATTTGTTTGCATCTTCCTTCCCTCTCCCTATATTTCTCTTAACCCCCCTTTTCTTTCTGTTCCCGCTTCTCAAGAAAGGACATGCTGGACATATTTCCTGAAGGAGAAAAACAGTGCTGTCCTTAACTGCCTGAAGAAAAAAACTGAGTGCTTCTCAAGAAATGACATCTCTCCTTCACTGCCTGAAGAACAAAAATAGCTTTGAAATGTTTTTCTTTTCAAAACCTCAAGCCCTTTTTGACTTTCGACTTTTCCACCTGAAAGTGCCCATCGCTCCTCCAGCCAGTTGACCCCAGGCCTGCTACTGACGTCCTGGTGCATTATGGGTATGAAGGGGATGGCTCGCCAACAGGACCACTGAGTGAGAGCAGTGATGTGGATGAGACTGACCCCCTGGATTTCCTGGACATGCTGAGCCCCACATTCAAGCAGCCCATTGGCATCTGCACAGGAAGCTAGACACACAGTACGATAACAGAGACCTTTAACTCTTATAGGCCTAGGCTATTTACAACATAGTTTCACTACTTTACTTATAAACATCCTCTGTGTTTAGGTAAGTGCAAGAGGTAGCCATACATTTAAATTGGTTTTATTTTCAGGTCAGTCAAGGTTATTCAGATATGCCATCATTATCTCCATCAAGGAGATGATGTTTTGCTGTCTGTCATTGCCGTTATGTTTTGCCAGACTGTCAACAGGATTTTGCAAAATCCACCTGACTGATTTTCATGAAACTTGGTGAAGAGGTACAACAGGAGACAAGGATAAACCCATGACATTTATGAGTAAATTTGTACCAAGAGGTGCAGACTGATTTAAAGGGATATTCCGCCATTTTTGGAAATACGCTCATTTTCCACCTCCCCTCGAGCAAAACAATCGATATTTACCTTGTTCCCGTTCATCCAGCCATTCTGTGAGTCTGGCGATACAACTTTTAGCTTCAGCCTAGCATAGATCATTGAATCGGATTAGACCATTAGCTTCTCGCCTGCTAGCTTCATGTTTAAAAGTGACTAAGATTTCTGGTAATTTTCCCATTTAAAACGTGTCTCCTCTCAAGTTAGAAAGTGCAATAAGACCAACTAAAAATGAAACCTGGCATTTTTCTAGGCTGATTTGACATGGAACTACACTCTCATCTGGCGTAATAATCAAGGCAACTTGCAAACGTACCATAGGCGCAGTGATATCCTATGCAGCATCTGAAAATAGTCCCCATAGACAACAAGCAGTAGTAGTGCCAGTAGTTTGCAAGTTGCCTTGATTATTACGCCAGATGAGAGTGTAGTTCCATGTCAAATCAGCCTAGAAAAACGCCAGGTTTCATTTTCAGTTGGTCTTATTGCACTTTCTAACTTGAGAGGAGACACGTTTTAAATGGAAAAATTACCAGAAATCTTAGTCACTTTTAAACATGAAGCTAGCAGGCGAGAAGCTAATGGTCTAATCCGATTCAATGATCTATGCTAGGCTGAAGCTAAAAGTTGTATCGCCAGACTCACAGAATGGCTGGATGAACGTCAACAAGGTAAATATCGATTGTTTTGCTCGAGGGGAGGTGGAAAATGAGCGTATTTCCAAAAATGGCGGAATATCCCTTTAAAAAAATGAAATAATAATTGTTGTTATCATTGACTGAAAGAAAGGGCATTTGGCTCTGGCAGAGGTTTACAGTCTCTCACTGCTCTTTAATATTATATTAATCACAAACATTTCAAATTGGCATTCCTGAACAAACCTGAACGGATAATTCAATATGTTCCTGAATAGATATCTTTAATTGCAAAAGTTTCAATTTGGCATTCCTGAACAGACCTGAAAGGATTTCTTTCCCTAATCTCTTCTCAACACTTCACAACTATTGAATGTCGATGCAGAGGTGTAAAAAGGGGCGTAGACATGACCAGTGATTGAGCATTTTCAAAACATGATTTTTCAAAGGAGGCTACTCCGTACAATCGATTGATGAAACATATTTTGCTTTCTTCTGTTAAAAACAAGAAAATAGATTCTTCAAAATAGCCAAAATACCTTCATGACATGCTTTGCACACTATTGCCATCATCACGATGACCTAGATGACCCACAGTAGTTGCGCTGCCCCCTGAAGGCTGAACCTGTTATTGTCTGTTTGAAGAATCATTTCGCTGAAATACCCCCAGCCCGTCTGTAAGGCTTCATAACTGAGTGGCCGCTAAAGTTGTACACCAAGATACAGTAGCTGAGACGCTTTTGACAGATGTGGCTGTGCCTGCCATTCCTTCTGTCATAAGCCACAGGTTTGTCCAAACTTTACTTACTCGTATTGATCATTGTTTTTTTTAAAGTGGTGGTAGGCTATAGCTGAAAGTTAGCCTAAGACTCAACAATAAGAAGAAGTTGTTTTTCTGAAGATGCATTCCGAAATCATCTAATCATCTTAATAACAGTATCTTGTCCTCAGATGGTAAATATGAGCTAAACAGAGCTATCTGGCTATATATAACTCAGTTCTCTGAAGGAGAACATGAGACATTAACCAATGGGAAGGCCATCTCCGATGACATCATGATCTGAATCACCAATGTCCAATCAACCGTCTAGGGAAATGTTTTGCATTCTTTATCCTATGTAATGCCCTGTCTGTAAAATGTACTTTCTCTTTCCATTTTCCCACTAGTTAACACTAAGTGAACTTGACTGAAAGAAAACCACATTTATTAAGTTCAGTTGATAGTAATGATTAATCATTTTAAAGAGACACGACTAAAATCTAAATAGGGTGTTGCAGGAGGAAAAATCTCCTAGAAAAGGCCATAAATTAATATGAAAAATAATATGAAGCGTACTTTGACACATTTTCACAATCCAAGCAGACGGCCATGTCTAAGGTCATTTGCTTTGCATGTGCATCTCCTTCTCAAACATTGTGTTATTTTTAAAAAAAAATATTTATTTTATTTTTTTACAGGAACACAGCAGTACAGTAGTTCCAAGATGCTCTATGGTGCTGAGGGAAGATTCATCCAGGCGATGAAGTCACCTTCAATCCTCCATCCATGGGCTGACTCTGTAAACAATAAAGTACATAGAACGCGCTCAACTCACGAAATATTTAAGCTGACTGGGTGCTTGTGCCCATACACAAAAGATCAAAGAATAATAATCAAATAATCTTGAATTTCCCCTTGGGGATCAATAAGTATCTATCTATCTATCTATCTATCTATCTATCTAAAGAAAGCGAGAGTACAGCACTCCTAGTCATATGAATAACTTTATTTGTCTTTATTCTTGCCTGTGACCAGACTTTTCGGGGTTCTCCCTTCTTCAGTGTCAGGCCAGTGTTCAGTCTTCAGTGTCTGACTCTGTAAACACCTCCTGTAGATGGCGGCCTGGTAGTTAGCTCACTGGGTGTGTTTGTTCAAACTTTAAAGCATCTTTGTTTGGCAGTAGGCTTCTGTCTTCTGTCTGTCTATTTTCCTCTCTTGAACATTTAGCATCTGGCCTGATTGACATCCCTACATTGTTTGAAGTTAGAAGACACACAGGTGAATGTTTCTGTTGGCTCACACAGATCAGACGTTATTTCATAAAGATGTTCCTGATTGGCTTAATGAGGCACTGTGGTCTTTGTTTGAAAGCAGGGTGTTGATTGCCTTTACTTTACTAATGCGTTTGGTTGGGGTGCGCACACACTCTAAAAAAGGCTGGGTTAAAAACAACCCAAATTTAGTTATTTTCAACCCAACTGCTGAGTAAAATGGGGTCCAACACAGCATTGGGTTATCCTAACTCAGCAAATTGGGTTATTAAATTTAACCCAGCGGATGGGTTGATATTTTAACCAATGTGTTGGGTTATTTTGACACGAATGTTTAGTTAAATTTACATAATGTTTGGGTTATATTTGAAACCAAATCCCAAAAAAATCCACTGGTTCATTTTTAAAACACTTCACTTAAATAGCCAAACTTAAAGTCACACATTTTGTTGACAGCTTGGATACA
>NC_085008.1:29492429-29527429 GCF_963854185.1 Sardina pilchardus
AGTGCGCTGGGAGGTAATGAAAGACACCTATTCCACGATGGTGTGGGTGCAATTTCATCATTGAATTCCGTGTAATGCATTCCCCTCTCTCGTTGGGTTCTGGGTGGTAGCTGAGCAAAATGCAAATCAATGAAATTATCATTTCGCTTTTCGTTTTGACATATATTTCTCCATCACACTCAGAGAAAAACATACCTCTTAAATACTGCATTACCACATGGGTTCTAGATGCTGCTGCATGCAATGAACATATACATTGCCGTACACTGTAAAAAAAAATACTGGCAATTGTTGATCTTACATAGGTTTTTGAATTTATTTGACTTAGAAACATGAGCTTTCCCTTACAATGAACAAAATCAAGTCTACCTAACACACTTGTGTCCATAATGACCTCACTAGAATTTTAAAATCGAAGTAACAAAGATTTCTGAGTTGATAGTACTTCAGCCCCACACGCATGCGCGTTGCAGTACTCTATGGGGCTTCCGTACCTCTCAGCAGGGACCAACGTATGACAAGTTCAAATGGACAAGACATGCCTTTTCATGCCTGTGGATTAGCTGATTACCTTGCAGTGGACATAACGCATTGTCTTTTTTTGGTAAGTAGTGTTTCATTGATTTAAGACGTGTTAATACAATTGTGTACTTGAATACAAGACGGATTCAGTTAGCTTAAACGTTTCTCATCTCAGACGAATGTTAGAAAAGTTGGCATTGTCAACGTTAGCTTCTCACGTTTACCACGTTAGCTATACAGTAACAACAGCAAGTTATCATGTTAAGATGGATTTATAGATGGGGTTTTAGGGTTTCATGCATTGGCCATCTTTGTAGAATTTCTTAGGTAATTACGCTACATACTCTAAATTATGCACTAACGTTAAATGCGCTTTAATGGGGAACATGGTTTTGGGGAGACGGATTTTCGATTGGAAGAAATTATAGTAACGTTAGCGAGCTAGTTAGCAGCCAACGTTGTGACTGCCCATGTTTGCATGCAGTAACCTTACCAGTGTGCACAAACTTTAACGTTAGTAGTGGGACTTGAGGCCTCCTTTACTGAAGTTTAGCTTAGACATCGATGTATCAGGCATAGAATATGAACTTTGCAATTAGTTAAAGCTGTGAATGTTCAAACTGCGTAGTGTAGTTTGCCTAGCAAACTTGCCATAGTTAGCTGCTAGCCATCCTCCCTTCAAGCCAAATCCAACCTGGCTTCAGTTTTATTATCTACATTTATCTAATAGTATTATCTCTAGACTGCATAGTAAAATAATGTAATTCAATAAGTGATAGGCTAGTCATAATTACACAAAATACTATAAAGAATATCTTTATATCTTTTTTACATTTAAAGTTTAAAGTACAATCTTAGACAAACTTTTGATCTGAGCATTTTGTAAGCCTAGTTTACCAGTCATAGCCTACTAGATATGCAATGCAGCCAGACATGTGCATTTCTTTCCATTAAAAGTTAAATCATTACTGAAATGTCTTAATATTTCGTGTCTCTTGTGTGTCTGTGTTATAGAAGTGGATTGGATGCATTGCAAATTCTGTAAGTTTGAGCTGAGAAGATGGAGCTGACCTTTTCCCTCAAGGAGAGATGGCCTGCGCTGTTTTCTCTGGAGAAGGTAAGGCTCTCTTTATTTTTTTAATTGAATTTAAATTATTATTCTTCACATACATTTAAAGTTGGACTTAATCAAGGTTTAGGTCACAGATGAACTGCAACATGATGGTTTATGATTTTAATTTGCTACAGATTTCAAAAGTTCTCTCTACCTCCGTTTAGACATTGTTTCTGTATATTGATACATGGCATCAATACATGGTTTTGTTCAATCAACGTTTTTAGATATCTGAAGAGTTTTATTGAATCACAATCAAGAACCTCCTGGTCACTTTCCGTGCATCACTTGACAAATATGTGCTTCACCTATTAAAACTCTACCGGGCAAGAAAGGGAGCAATTGGTCCAGAGATGGAAGACCTCCTGGATAAGCTTGATGAAGAGGTGAGTAAGTGCCTGAAGCTGATTATGTATGTGAACTCTTTCTTTTGCAATTGCCTAGTTTTCTGCATGTATAGGTTATGAGCCTCATCCAAGTCACTAGTGTAGATAAACACAATTAAGTTCTGGATTTACGTCACATGTATGGTGGCGAGTGTGGCGGCGGCCATACTTATGGACCCTGAACATTCCCAAAAACAATATACAACTATTACTAATGGTAGCATTAACCCTTTAACCGCCACGGTCGAGTTAACTCGACAAGATGCGGTACTGTTTAAGACGGCCGATTTTGTCAAACAGGGTGTCAAATTTCATTCAAACTCCCTGCCACTAGTTGGCAGACATGTCATACTACGTCCCCGACTCAGAATTACGTCATGCTTCTATACAAAATATTCGAGCAAGGGCACTTTAAACTCGTGCGAAATATCAGCTGAGCTAGCTTGCTTGTGAGCCATTGTATCAGAGCGGTATTGTGAACGTAAACGAGTGTTAGCATTAGATAATCGTCTAAACACATGGAAAAAGTTTACCAGGAATGAAGTGTTTGGTCTTCTGTTCGCTGACAGTTATTATGAAGGGAAATATCTGCCTTCAGAAGATGACGAGGATTTGTTTATTCACACGCGTCTCCGCCTAGCAATGCTGAAGCTGCAATGTGAGAGATAAGTCCTACACCAAGCACACACGTGGATCCTTTGCCCAATGTCAGTGTTAGGAACATTATTTCACGGGTCTAGGTGTTCATAGGGAAGTTAGAAGACCCTCATCAGACGTGTTATTTGTGTAGAGAACGACCGTGTTGGTCGGGGCACTGTCATTTTATCGCGGCAGCCATTTCGCCCTTTCGTTTTCATTGTGCCTCTCCATAATTGCGAGGACAGGTAACGTGATGGAGAATTTGTCTAATACTATTGGGTATGTCGGTATGGAGGTCGAAGTGTCCATAGGAGAACTGTGGGGCATCGTAGCAGCAGTATAGTTGCAATGAGAATGAGAACGAAAGCCACTCCACTCGGGTGGCGCGCGTGGCAGATCCAGGTTGCCGTCAGACAAAATAGGCAACAGGTAGGCAGTGTAGGTTGATTTTTTTATGTTATGCCTTGCAATGAGAAGTAGGCATATCGTGAAACAGTTAGCAGACCCTCATTACGTGTTAGTTGTGTGGAGAACGAAAGCTTATGGCCGGGGCAATGTGTGTTTTTTTTTTTGGTTTTATATCGGGCTAGCCATGCTCCCTCGACAGTGACCGTGTGCCTCTCCATAATCGGAGGAGGACGGTAATGTAGTGGAGCCTTTGTCTAATATCAATAGATGTGTTAGACGAGGTCGAAGTGTCCATAGGATAGCTTGGGGAAACGTAGCAGCAGTGTAGGCAGTCGCAAGGAGAATGAGAAAGAACAGCCATGCTGATTTTCTCCACTCGGGAGGCGCGCGTGGCAGACCTTACTGCAGGCTGTCGTCAGACACAATAGGCAACAGGTGGGCAGTGTGGGGTGGGATTTTATGTTATGCCTTGCATTGAGAAGTACCGTGAAACATTACAAGAAGTGTCACCTGGATGAATAGGGACTCATTATATTTACAATAAAAAGCATGCTACAGAAATGTGCATTCCCATCATCTTTCCATTTATTATTTATTAGCCTACACTATTGATTTACTATTTCCCTGACCATTTAGTATGGCACAATGTGTGGTTTTTTTGTGTGTACATGTCCTTGTGATGTGAATGTCTGTCAACTAAAAATAATAATTAAAAAAAAAAACTCAAAGTGGCAGATCTAAAGGCCATAGTCAGACAAAATACAGGTGTAGGCAGTGTGTGGTGGGCCTTTGTGTTGTGCCCTGCAATTAGATGTACCACACCATGAAACACTACAAGAAGTGTCACCTGTATGAACAGGGATTCATTATCTCTATGGCAAAAGGCCTGCTACATAAATTCGCAGCATCATCATCATTCCCATCATCTTGCTATTAGTAGCCTATGATGATTTACTATTTCCCTGACCATTCAGTATGGTACAATGTTTGTTCTTTTTGTGTTTTCATGTCCTGGTGATGTGTATGTCTCTCAGCAAAAAATATTAATAATAATAATATTTTTTTTTTATAATAATATAAAAAAAATCATAAAAAATCAAAAATCAAGATGGCCGCCACCATATGACGTCATTATGACGTCATAATATGCAAATTATTTGGATACATTTAATCCCTACATAAACTTTGGGTCATCCTTAATATTTCTCTGATTTACAGAAAGTCTCTATCTCTTATCACTTTTAAGTGAAAGCCTTTTGAAATTAATATGTCAAAATTGAATGTTTTTGGAAAAAACCTCTGGCGCCTAAAGGGTTAAAGGTAAGGTATAGGATTAGCTTTTTTGGCCATTATTGCAAAATCACTTGAAGTCCTATTCCTTTGTTCTTTTAGACTCAGAACATTGTGTTTTTCCATACTAGTGACTTGGATGAAAAGGTCATATGAATAATGAATAATTAATGCTGAAAATGATAACTCCAGCAGCACTACATACTTTCCCAGTAGAAATGTTAACAGCTAAACAAACAAGTTTTACATTTAATAACTACAGTTTGATATTCATTTCATTTACACAGTTTATCTTCAGTTTTCACAATGTGAATGGTGTTTGTATTTGTGTGTTGGTATTATCGTTAGACAAGTGACATTGCATCGCAACGAAAGACAGCAGCTCTGAGAGGACTACCCATCTTCATCCGTGCGGACATGTCAACGTTTATCTTGAAGTGTTTGGTAAGTGATTATCTTTGTTTAATAGACTTTAAAAATGTATCTGTGGTTTTACCACTGATGCTATGATTTCCAAGCGTATTCTGATAATTTTGAACATAATAAACTTTGTGGAACATATCTCCAGATGCTCAAATGCACTTTCATTCCATGAGTGGTTCATTAGTCCAGATGTGTGTTGCAAGGATTGATGTTAAACTACTTCTGGTAACTGATAAACTGATGGGTGATGGTATTTATGCTCTAGCACATAATGATGGTATAATATCAGTGTAACTGTTTTGCTTTGTATTTAATCATGTCTTTGATTTCCTTAGGAGACTGACCCTGCGGATGCTGTGGTCCGAGGTCTGTCTGTTGCCATTCTGACGGTGTATGAAGATGATGATGCCACCACATTTTGTTTGTAGAACTGTTGAGATACTCAAAGCACCTTTTTTTTTTTTTTTACCTTTTTGTATTATTATTATTATTATTATTTGAAAGCTGCTCTTTGATATATCCTAAAAACACAACTTAAAACCCAATCAGTAAACATTACCAAGCTGCTTGGGCTTGATATTGTTGAAGTGCAAGTTGCTGATTCCGCCTGTGTACTTGTTACTCAGTGACAAATGTTTTACGTGTTTCCTCTGAAGAATAAACATGAGTATACACTGATTTGTGTGATAATTCTTTAAGGAAAATGTACCTAAATGTATAATTAACTTTTATGTCTAACATTGCATAGTTTTAGGATGTAACTTGATAAAGGCAGGACTCAGGAGATAACATGGTTGAAGGTAGAACTACATGCTAATAAAACAAACCTTTATTTGTTATTGTAAGAAGAGTAACCTGGCTTGGTCAACAAAAAACATTAAGTTGGCTAAACTCAAAACAATTTGTAAGATCAACAAACAACCAAGTTGGCTAAACTCAAAAACCTTTGTAAGGTCAACTAACAATTAAGTTGGCTGAACTCAAAAACCTTTGTAAGGTCAACAAAAAACTTTAAGTTGGATAAACTCAAAAACCTGTGTAAGGTCAACAGTAGTAAACTTGAGTTGAGAAACTCAAAAATCCTGTGCATCATGTTGCCTAGAAAATTTGAGTTGTCACAACTATTTATTTTTTTACAGTGTAATGTTTTCCCCATGTTTGGTATAGCTACTGTAGCTCATAACATTTCACTCAGAATCAGAAGAAAATGTCTGCTAAATGTCCCCCTGTCAGTGGATACATCACATCTACAGGTGTCTGTTGTGTTTTGTGTTCACTTTATTTACAATATACAATTCACATATCATGCAATGTTGTTCTCGACACTGGACACTCGATGTGGTATAGTAAGAGGTGGGTGAACTATGAATTCCGTGATCACAGTAAGGTGAACTACAGTATGTCAGATTTAAAAAAAAAAAATGAATTCAGAACAGGTTAATGTCCAATATCTATAATAATACCAATGATATTGAATGATTCCTAGAGCTGATGAGTGTACATTTTGTGAATATGGATAATACAGTGTGATGACAAAGTCTAAAGTTGGTGAAAAAAACCCTTTTGAGAGGTGGATAAACTCTATAAAAAGGTGGAACAAAACTCTACTTATGAAATTTCAAAGGTGGATCAACTGTGTACTGTACTGTTTACTTCCCTTTAGCCTTCACTTCATCCCTGTATAGAACAGAAAGACAGATGGACAAAAGCATGAGGATAAAGACACGTTCCTTGCTCTACTGGATATAGATTTCGATATAGATAATAACGTCTTTGTTCACCTCTACTCAAACCTGCGGCGACATCTTACAGTATTCTTCGGTTTTTTCAAAGTTGGTGAAAAAACCCTTTTGAGAGGTGGATAAACTCTAATAAAAGGTGGAACAAAATTCTACTTCTGAAATGGATCAACTGTGTTTACTTCCCTGTAGCCTTCACTTCATCCCTGTATAGAACAGAGATGGACAGAAACATGAGGATACAGACACATTCCTTGCTCTATTGGATATAGATTTCAATAACGTCTTTGTTCACCTCTACTCAAACCTGCGGCGACATCTTGTGCTTCCACTCTCTGCCTGCTCTCGTCACCGACTCCCGTTGGCCTCATGTGCTCGCAGCTGCATGGGGTCTCACAGCTCTTGAGTTGTACGAGGATGAAATATTTAAGTGAACAGGGTAAAACAGACGTACAGAGACGGCCTTCAGCCTCTCTCTCTCTCTCTCTCTCTCTCTCTCTCTCTCTCTCCCCTCTCTCTATCTCTCATTCTTTCTTCTGCCTTTTTTCTACTTGTTCGTTCCCATTTTTCCTTTGCTTTATTTCCATCTATCTCTTTTCATTTCTCTCTGTCTCTAGCACACACACACACACGCACACGCGCACACGCGCACACGCACATGCACACACACACACACACACACACACACACACACACACACACACACACACACACACACACACACACACACTAGCTTTTTCTTGATGAGAGCACTTTTCCACTTATGAGTAAGCAGGGCCATCACCAACCCACCCACACTCTTGCTCTCAAAAGAGCAGAGAACGCACACGCGCATGCACACACACACACACACACACACACACACACACACACACACACACACACACACACACACACACACACACACACACACACTGATACTTATCCAAAGAGAGATATGCAAAAACACACTCAAAGGTCTGTTGTGAATGAAACTGGATCATTTTTTTAACACCATCTTGTACTGGAAAAGTGCAGCTGTATAGCTACTGTGACAAAGTCATTATTCTAAAGAAAGGCAGCAGACACTGCATGGTTCTCTAAGGGTCATATTGGTTATAAGTGCTACTCTAGAAGCAACTATATTCCCTACAACAAGCACAGTACCTGTGATATACACCTCTTTAAGCAATACATCTGGGGGCCGCCATCCTGAAGCACTTAAACTTTCCATTAATAATTCCCTTACTGTAAATGCCACTAAATCTTTCTGGCCTCTTAAAACATGTTTCAGTGAGCAGCCAAGAGCAGCGTTTACTCAGACATTGTGTGTGTGTGTGTGTGTGTGTGTGTGTGTGTGTGTGTGTGTGTGTTTGTCTGTGTGTGTGTGTGTGTGCGTGTGTGTGTGTGTGTGTGTGTGTGTGTGTGTGTGTGTGTGTGTGTGTGTGTTGTGTGTGTGTGTGTGTGTGTGTGTGTGTGTGTGTGTGAGGATGGAGAGGGGGGCATCTGGAGGAAGTATGGGAAGTATGGGAGTTGGCCAATAAGCCTACAGGCTGTGGCTGACCTTTTCGCTTCAGCTGACGGTTCATAATGGACACACACACTTTACCACTCATGCTCACTGGAGAAAGGTACAGAGAATGTTTATCAAACATATTTCTAAATTAGTAGCAGTGTACATAAACCCAATTTCATTACAGTAATATGTAGGAGTAACCATGGCAACTCAATGCTGTTAGCTCAACACTGCAATCAGACATAAGACGGTAAGATGTCAGAACAAGTTTAATGTCTAGCACATCAAAAGCTACAAGCCAACATGTATTTTTGCTAATTGCAGCGATCCCAGGGGGCAAAGGTCACCAAATGTCTTGGACGTCCCCGCAATGGGGTCATAACTCCATGTACCAAGTTTGGTTTTGATACATGCAATGGTTTCTGAGATATGAGCTCACTTCCTGCTTGGCGACTTTGCAACGAATTTCGATTGGCTGTTACAGACGAACGCATCTGTCAATTGTGAAATCAATGCACTGCTAAGGCATGATCTGAAGATGGTCCGTCCCAATTTTGGTGAGGATCAGATATTTGTGGTGCTAGAGTGTATGAGGTGCCAACATAAAACTTGACGACATGAATCATGGGACTAATCAGTGTGCCAAACTTCACAACTTTTTACCAGTTCTATGGGCTGCCATTGACACCCATGACGGAAGAAAGAACAATAATAAGAAAAGGTACAAACACTATGGGTGCCTCGCAGCTTCGCTGTTTGGCCCCCAATAATCATTTCATGTTTCATGCTACATGTCAAGGTGAAAATACAGTCACTAGATGTTGTTCTGATAGTTGATGTGCTATGACAGGATGGTGCTAATTTGTCAGTGTCATTACTATGTTGAATCGATGTTTGAAATCATCTTGACAATTTTGCACGTTATAAAGCCTATGTCAAATGTAGTTTAATGTAGTTTAATAAGCTGCTCTGATGATTAAAAATAATGGTCACATGACATTGCTTTCTGTAGTGATATGTTTATAACATGATTATGTCAGTCTTGTAACAGCTATTTAAGCAGTCTATTACCATTCCATAATATAAGCACCTTTTTACTAACAACACTAATCATACCACCACATGTTTGTTCCATATGATTTCTAGACTCACTTGTCTCACAAACATATTCAAACTCATCAAACATGTCATCTTGGCTGCACTGTAAACTGAGACTTGGGGTGTGAGTGTGTGTGTGTGTGTGTGTGTGCGTGCGTGCGTGCGTGCGTGCGTGCGTGCGTGCGTGCGTGCGTGCGTGCGTGCGTGCGTGTGTGTGTGGGGAGGGAGGGTTGTCTGTGTTTGTGGTTTGGGTCCAGAGTGGTTTGGGGAGGCATGTGATTCTACTGATAGATGATGGGGATGTGTTCCTCCCAGCTCAACCGTCCCACTGGCCAGGTTTGCTGATATGGAGAGATGCTTTTGTTGACGAGGTGCATGTCTCCCCAGCCAACACCGCCACAATCGAATTACTCTCGCAGCAAAGCCAATATCTATTCAGGAGCCTGATATCATTGCATCTCTCAGAAACATTTACTCAATTAGGGGGATGAAGATGATTGCCAGCAGCAACTGCTGCAGCAACCTCTCGTGTCTGATTATGATTTTATCTCTGTGAATTAAGAGGCCCGACACAGATTTTAGAGCAGTTTTTTTTTTTCTTATGGTAACATTTTTGGCAAAGTGCTCTAGGGCTGATGGTCCAAAAAGTAAAGTTGCAAACTATTTTTATTTTTATTTATTTTTTCATGTTTTTGTATTTGGTCCTTAATCAGGCAGCGCTGGACATATGATGATCAAAATATAACTCATATAAAACCACAGCAACAACATTAGTTAGGGGACATCCAAAATCCTGTCCTTAAATACCTATTTCAACCCCTTCCTCAGTTAGCATCAAAGCCAGCTTGCACTTCATTTAATCATATTACAATCAGTCACAATTTCCCTGTAACAAGATGATTTCCCTCAGATTTCTTAAAACATGTCCAAACTTTACCTATCCATTAAGAACGACTGGTAAATACTGATATTTCACATTACCCTATTTCTCAGCCTTTGTCTGCAGTGAGGTCTGCTGCTGCAGATGTGTTCAGTGGCTTTCATGCTTAAGAGCCACAACCCACAGTTGTCAGGGCACATGCCTGGCTGTTCACAAAGCCTTTGGTTTCCTCTGAAAGGCCTTTGCTACAGTATATAGCCTCTTCAGGAGGACCGCACAAGAAAGCAATCACAAACGCTCACGCTTCCATGCAACCTGTTGTTTCCTCTCCATACAGTATGAGCACATCTGCATGCATGGGTCTGTAGTCTGTGGACACACACACACACACACACACACACACACACACACACACACACACACACACACACACGCACACACGATTTGATCCTTGCCTTGAGACTACAAAGGCAGCTCACAGTGACAGGTCCTCCAAGGAAGGAAAGCTGACTGTGAGGCATGCCTAGCAAGTCTGGCCCTGATCTGGATCACATCTGTCCCACTGACTTAACCGTGGGAGTCCCGTCTATCGCCCCTATTCTCCTGGGCTATTTCGAGCGTTTTGTTTAGAAAAGCACAACGTACGACCCCCCCACACACCCCACATCCTCAATGGCCAGTCACTGCCTAATGGAGCCCCCCCTAAGCCGAAGATGCTCATCCTAGACTGGTCTGCGGCTTTTAATAAGCACACAGCACAGGGACTTTTACCCACTAAGCCCCCCTCGGCCAGCGGAAACGTGCCGCGGCTGCTTTTGCAGACCGCTGATACATGTACGACGTCACTCCCTTTTCACTTTTCGCTTTTTTTGGTACTTTTTAACTTCAATTCGACTAACCAGTGGAAATCCATCAAAGCTAGGGTTTTTATTTTCCACCCACATCTGAAGAATTAAATAACGCTTCCTGTGATTTAATGAAAATAAGTGGCCTTTGACATCTTTTGTAATTATTTGTATGACTTTTTAGTTTTGAATTGCTGCTTTCGCTGAAGTTGTATCCATTAGCAATTACAGCCTAAACATCTAAGCTCCAGTGTGCAGAGCTGTACAATAGAACTTTGTGGCTATGATGCCTCGGCTGTCAGCATGTCTTGTCAGTTTTTTTTTTTTTTAGGGAAAATGTGTGGGTAGAAGTCTTGGGCATGAAATTTTAACTTTTCCTTCACCGAGTAGGCACTCGTACACTCTGCCATACTGGGGCAAAATGTCTTATTATTTCCATCAACTTCTACAGGCTTTTCAAAGATAACAATGTACCTCCCTCCGCCCACCCCACAACCACACAAAAAGAACACTTCTGCGCCTTCTGCTCAAAGCACACACATTCCAAGTCTCATGGTAGACTGCACACTTTTTCAATAAATAAATAAATAATAATAAAAAAAATAAGATCAAAATCCCCAGTTTCCAAGACCATTCTGTGTTCTCTTCTGTACACACACACACACACACACACACACACACACACACACACACACACACACACACACACACACACAAACAAACACACACACGCATTCTCCCAATGGCAAAACACAAAATATAAAAATAAAAAACAGCTCTTTTGGAGTGAGTGCAATACTGAGATAGTGATGCCACAAGACTGTGGCCATGTGCATGAGGAGCTGTGGTGTCATGAGAGACAGAGAGAGAGAGAGAGAGAGAGAGAGAGAGAGAGAGAGAGAGAGAGAGAGAGAGAGGAGAGAGAGAGAGAGAGAGAGAGAGAGAGGGAGAGAGAGAGAGAGAGAGAGAGAGTGAGAGAGAGTCCAGACTAGGGTTCTGGTCATATAAGGAGATTCAGACGGACAGTCTTCAGAGAGGATCATCACTCTGACAGAAGGGCGACTAAACTGGACTCCAGCCTCGGTTCTGTGTCTCCTCTGCATTTCTTCTCTTCCCTCTGGCTCTGGCCTTCTCTCATCCTCTCTTTCTTTCTTTTCTTTCTCTCTCGCTCCCTCATTCTCTCTCTCTCTAGCTCTCTTGCTGTCCCTTTCATTCGCTCAGTAACTTGTGCCATGAGGAGCTATGTTTCTGTCACTCAAACAGTTGGAATGAGCTCCCTGGCGTTTTATCATAGACGCGCATCCAGACATGCACACACACACACACACACACACACACACACACACACACACACACACACACACACACACACACACACACACACACACACACACACACACACACACACACACACACACACACACAGAGACATACACACACGAACACAGAGCGCCATGGGACCGAAAAAATGCTTTTACTGTTTTAAGTCGCACTCACAGAGAATATAAACTACACTTCATCATCCAGCATCCAGCCGTGCATTCCGCCATCTCCCCACTCTCTTCTCCTCCAGCTCCCTTTCTTTCTCTCTCCTCCTCATGGACACCATCACTATTCCCTCCTTCACTCCATCACTCTGCCGTCTCTTACTCTCATCTCTATTTCGAACATGCTCTAAATTTTTAAACTTTATGTTTTATGCACAAAGTCCTTTATCGTAGTATAGCATCGTGTTATGTTGACCAACTAAAAGTGAAGTATATGTGTATTTTTTTTCCTCGCAATATTTCTCTATCTAGCGCACTTTTTTTTATCATCCGCTCATTCACTCTCTCCCTCCATCTCTCTCTGTCTCACTCCAGACATTTGGAATTCATGTCAGAGGATCTGAGAGAGCCTGAAACAAGGAGAAGACTGAAACTGGGGGTCTGTGAAGTGTGTGTGTGTGTGTGTGTGTGTGTGTGTGTGTGTGTGTGTGTGTGTGTGTGTGTGTGTGTGTGTGTAGTGCAGTATATATGCATGGTGTCTATGTCCGACCACTTCTATGCAGTCTCTTTTTTTCATACTGACATCATGTTAAGGAGACTTGACATCAATCTTTTTCTCAATGTCTCTCTCTCTCTCTCTCTCTCTCTCTCTCTCTCACACACACACACACACACACACACACACACACACACACACACACACATACACACCCACACACCAGACAGATCTGGACTTGGAGTGTCAGCAAAGTCGGGATATCTGGGGATTTATCTCTCTCTGTCTGTCTCTCTCTTTCTCTCTCTCTCTCTCTCACACACACACACACACACACACACACACACACAGTCCCTCATGTTCACTGCTTTATTCACCCCAAGCGCTTCTACAGAACTGTGTTTTAAACAAGATCCATGCTCCCCTTTCCCCTTTTGGTCCAGCCCTACTACATTTAGTTTAAGAAGTTAAATATGAAGAACTACATTTGTATCTTTAACTGACACATTCCAACTATACAAACATCTGTTTACATGTGTTCAGACATCTTATATTTGAGCCTGCATTATTTGCTTTACATTTCCATTTATTTACTTAGCAGGCGCTTTTATCCAAAGTGACTTGCAAAATGAGGATTAAGATTGAAGCTCCAGTACATTTAATGAGACCTTAGTTAACAGAAAACACTATTACAAAATATACTATCAGAGGATGAGATTGCAGAAGTTTAAGCAGAGACTTTCTAGAGGAGACACAGCACAAAGAATCTCCCATAGAAATGTATGGGGTTAGTTTGTCTACACATATTCCCAGAGGTGGAAAAATCCAGTTTCAGAAAGTAAAAGTCTTACCACATACAGTATCTGAGCCAACCAGTCATTTAAATCAGCTGATTCTATTTAGCAAAACTCTTCAGCTAGAGTAGCTAATTGATGAGATCATCTGTGCTAAGTGCACAGGTAGAACCAATACATGATCAGACTTATACTCACACCTCTGCATATTCCGCCCCTTCTGCTGCCAAAAATGGGCATGCGAATACATCGTGCCAATCATATGGTATGTTGTGAATACAATATGCCAATCATGTGTTGTGATCTCGCAGCTGGAGCGAGGTGAAGCCTTGCACGGTATCCGCCGTTCATTCCGACATACCAGCACTCCGACATTGACGTCCAATTGTCGTAGTGGAGGCATGTCTCCTTATGGGAAAAAGTCCCACCACTCCGACATTTTTTTTTTCCATGGTCGCAGTGGCGGTATTTCACTTTTTTTTCAAACAACGTGCCATTCCGACATGAGGTAATTAATAGGCTATTAATGTTACAGTTATTATTTTGCTGTCACTTCGTCTTTTTTATGGCCTAGAAGGTTGTATTTGGTATCTGTGGATAGCTCTAGCTCTCCTCTTTTATTTGACATGCAAGTCATATATTTTTGACCAGGCGTTTCACGAGTAAATCAAACGAAAGTAGCGAGCCGAAGCTATATGACATTCTTATTTGTTTGTCACTTCGTCTGTTTTTATAACACAAAAGGATCGATGTGTTTGGTATCAACGGAAAGCTCTGTTTCTCCTCTTTCATTTGATATGCTTGTCATGTCTGTGCGATGCCTGGTCCCGGAGTAATCCAAGCGAGAGCAGTGGCTGTGTGCGTGAACGCAGAGCAATATAGACTGTAAATATGATATACTTTGATTTAAATTCATGATTTTATTTTATACTTTATACTTGATCGTACAGACACGTGTCTAGTCTCGTTGGAAAGCCCCGGTTCTGCTCTTTCATGCAATATAGGTCTCATCTCGCTGTGACTAATAATCACGGAGCAATGTAACAGAGAAGAATGGGTGTGTTTTTTGACGCACTTTGCATCCGTCGGGCTCATAGGGTCCGTTAAATTGACTTGGAAAAAAATAGGATCTGTAAACTGTCGGAATGGGGGTACTAAAATGTGTCGGATTGGCAGCATGTCTAAATAGCAGCATGTCGAAATAGAGGCATGTCTAAATGGAAGCATGTCGTAGTGGTGGCATGTCTGAGTGGCAGCATGTAACCGCCTTGCACACATGCAATTTTGCTCGAAATAGATGGCCGATAAGTGCTTAAAATGTGTTGCAATTTGGCTGCAGAATGGAGGCACTTTCCTATAAAGGACTTTGGTGCATGTAAGGATGGTAAGTGCATATTAGGTGGTCTGGGTTGTTAGATGTGTGAAGAAAGGAGGTACTTTGGAAAGAGTTGGGTCTTCAATAGCTTAAAACGTGTAAGAGACGCTGCCCCTGCTCTGGCAAGTCATTAAACCCAATAGGGCTCGGGCACACGCGTTGCATTCTAGGAATATTGCCGCCATGTTGGTAGCCCACCGAACGCAATAACCCATTCATTCGGATGCAGAAGACAAGAAGCAGAAAATGTATAGTATTAGCGATTCTTTTCCTCTTGCGATCGTGAGTTACGCTGTTACACCCCACAGCAACATATACGACCAAGAAGGCAAAAACTAACAGGAACACACTAACAGCAGGTGGGAGTAAATCCATAGGAATCCATAGCAAACTAAGGAGTGAGCGAGGCTGCCAATATGGCTGCCAGCAAAGTTTTCACGTCACAATCCCAAGCCCTATGGAGAACTACAGTACAAATGAAAAAAAGTCTGGATTACCATGTGTAGAGGCAACAGTACTAGACAACATTCCCGTGAGGAATGCAGCGGCCAAGGGGTGACATAAACCTTCATGAGAGCATTTAAGGATACCTTCAGACTAGGCTTATTGTTTTAAACAGCCAATTTCCATTTTACAAACAATCCGAGTAGCCAGGAGACACAGAGTTACGTTTTGGAAATGTACCTAGAGGTACGTTTTGCTGGGTCTGCAAAAACGTTCCCAGGGAAACGTTTTGAGAATGCACAGAGTGGCTTGGAATAACCCTACAATCACACTAGCTACAAGAGACAAGTGTTCGTTAACATGCCTTGAGCTATAGGCGGGGCCAAAATAGACAATGAATTTATTTTATGCAAACTCTGAGCAATGTGTCAAGGTGACTGTCAGTCAGAGTAAAGGTAGTCTGGCATACATTGTCTGAAAGTTACCCTAAATAACTGATCCAAGATGGCGGAGCAAACTCATAGAAGGCAATATTTCTTTATAAACAAATAAGTTCAGGGTTTGTGGCCTAATATTTTGCAAAAGTTAGAGAGAAATAAGCACTGTTATAAAAGGTCAGGTTTTCTAACCAAAAAATACATCTCAGCTCATGTACTTTGCATTAAAGTCTTTTTCCCTTTTCTCCGAATATCCGACGATCCGATCATGAAGGTGGTGCAAGATGCTGTTGAGTGTCTTCATCTTCCTTAACAGGGGGAGACAGGTCGTGATCGAGCGGTTCTGAGAACTAACTACTGGCACTTTGTCAATGAAGAATGAAGCAAAGAGGTCAGCTGTGAGGTTGGTGGGAGGAGGGTTGAGTAGAGTCTTGAAAGTGGAAAATAGTGCTTGGGTGTCAGCAGCACACTGGCACTGTGGATCTTTTAATTGTAAAAAAATCCCTCTTTGCACCAGTGACGGTGGATGAGAGGGAGGAGAGGGAGAGGTTTGAGATTGGTAGGTCTCTCAGCAGTTCTGAAGTGAGTGTGCAGCATTCAGAGGGTATCATGCAGCCACGGGTGAAAGTGGTTAGGTTGAGCAGGCCTGGTGGATAGAGGACACAGCACAGGCTATCCAGACAAAGGCTCAGTGTAAGAACAGAGATACTCTGTGCCATCATTAACCTCTAGAAATGAGTATGTGTGTGGGGCATGCTTGCGTAAGTTTTTGCGCGTGTGTGTGTGTGTGTGTGTGTGTGTGTGTGTGTGTGTCTGCTCTCTTGACCAGATGGATCCCAGTGTGCCCAAACCACATTTCACTTGAAACAGAGGAAAACTGTCCCTGTGGGGGTTTGCCAAGCAAGCTGTCTCTCAGGTTCAGGATCAGTTTAGCAGGGGAAACATTTTTAATGGATTCTAGACTCCCATCGAGACGTACTGCACACATGAACAATCCCTTAAAGGGATTGGCTGGGCAGTTATGCAGGAGGGTTCGTTTGGAGTTCAGGTGACATTCAGTGGTGTCAGAAACATGTTCAATTAGAGTGTCGGTTAGCTGGAGGAAATCCCTCCCTCAAACAGCCTACCGTATGCACATGCTCTCACCCACATGCACACAGAAACATACACACACGCACACGTCACACCCACGCACGCACGCACGCACGCACGCACACATATTTTATTTTAACACCAAGTGATGAAAAATATTTGAAGACCTTCAATGATTTGAAGAATTATTCTACAAGCTCTGTTTACGTGGAGGGCCAGGCAGAAGAAAATGTTGACTACACAGCTCATAACTGGTTGTAATGGTTTGAATGTGGGATGGATGTACTGTTTCCTCAGGTTCTCTGGGGTCTCTCTGTGTGTGTGTGTGTGTATGTGTGTGTGTGTGTGTGTGTGTGTGTGTGTCTTTGTTTTCTAACTTTCTTGCTCAAAGAAGAGCCTTCTGATCTTAGGAAGTAAAGGCAAATAATTAATACAACTCTGCATCTCTCTCTTTTTCTGTATCGCTATTTCTCTCTGTTTGTTTCACTCTCAGTGGTCAGAAACCCAAGCATGAGTCTGAGTCCGTTGATCACGGCTCCACCGAGTATTAATTTCTAATGCTTCACACAACTGCTGAAGAAAACATAAAGCAGATTCAACGGAAGATAAACTACAGTAGGTTTTAAAAACTCCTCTAAAACACAAGGTTCTGACAGAATATGACACCCTTTTAAAACAACCAAAAATATGTGCAAATAGAGATATTAGTGCATGAACTTTAAAAAAAAAACAAAACAAGAAAAGTTAAGAATAATCAGACACTTTTCTTTCACCTCTCTAGGCCACTTGATAACTACACACTGTGAAGCCTTTTATAAGCATTTGCAAGCTGTTAGTAATGCTTTGTTCATGATAAAGATTTACAAATGTTTTGCTCTTGATATATAAGCTCATATACATACACACATACATTAACCATTTCTAGATGAAATAATATTTCCAATTTTAACCAGCTGGTAAGGAATTAAGATCAATCAGCATGTGCAAGTTCATGAGCTTTATTTGCAGATATATTTCATCAGCACTTCTTTTTCTTGAAGTGTTTCTAATGCTTTATGGCGTCTCTGCTGAACTCACTTTTTTCTTGTGCTGACTAGTTGTTGTGGTAAAAATTAAGTATTAATCCACACAGAGGCAAAAAGTTATGCACAGGCAAGCCGAGTACAAAGCTTTATTCACAACGCCGGAGACAGGATACAAACATACAATCATCCTAGGCGAGCATGAGAGCAACAAGTCTGTTGTAAACAAAGTCTTACCCAGGGCCGGCCCAAGCCTTTATGGGGCCCTAAGCAAAATTTCGTTTGGGGCCCCCCATACCACTACCTCAGCACCAGATGCTTCATCATCCCATAGGCTACACTGTGTGTGTAACATACCCACTATCATTACCATAATTTGTAATTTACTTACATCATACCGGTGTCATTCTGGCTGTTTTTAACATTAGGTACCAGAGTAGCAAACTCACAAAATTGTTCTAATTGTTTTGCATTTTTAAATAGAGTGGGGTGTAAATGTGTGCAAAATTAATTACACTATTTGAAAGTAACATCAGCAGATAAGACACTGTATTTACAGTAACAAGTTAACCAGTTTAATTTCTTTAGTTTTTCAAATTCAGAACAGACGTTCAAAGTTGTGCAAAATGTGCAATATGGTGGTGGTGTGGTGTGCTGTCTCTCGTCTTCCAGCTTCTTCTTTTTTCTTTTCTCGGCTCCAGAGGGATAGCTCCTTTTTTGAGACATAGTTAAGTGGCAACGAACTTCCACTTGTTTCACATGATGACCGACAACCACGCCAGCGGTGTATGATATCTGCATGCCCAAAGGTGGCAGCAACCAACAGCGTGAATCAATTTTGAGAATAGGCCTATAGTATTTTGCGAATTGTGAAAATAAAATGCAAATCACATTTATATGTGCAATACCATCTCGTTTCTATTATTCAATGATTTTTTTATTTTTACTTTTAAAAAGATGTATATTATCGTGATCTTTTGGTGCTCTTGGGGGCCCTCTGGTGGCGTGGGGGCCCTAAGCGACCGCATAGTTCGCTTATCCCTTGGGCCGGCCCTGGTCTTACCATTATTCTGGAACAGGTGTTCTTGATGGATTACATGAAATGAAAGAAAAGGAGATATTACTTCAAATACCTGAGGAGGGGTCCACACCCGGGTTCGGTAGACTGTGTTCACAGTAGCAAAAATCATCGAACCATCCGTCCAAACGAACTCGGGTCTGGACCAAATGTGACCATTTGAAGCGAAATCAGTCACTTTGTGCACAACTTTATTTTGAGAAAATCAACAATAACAAACTTCTGGGTTATTAGTGTTGAATTCACGTTTTCGCATAATTCAACAGTATACAGTCTACAGTTTCATATTGTGAACGCATTTCACAGAAAAACTGTTGACTGTTAAACCCGGCGAAGATTCAACACATTTGCTCATTCCCGTTGTCCACGCGCCGCTTAAAAAGGTGATTTCTCTTCGACTGGCATATCGTGACTAGCCTGACTCTCGCCAGACCCTTGTAGTTCCGCCATGCTCCACCAGAGGCGTTTCGCTGAGCTCCACACAAGGGTCTGGACGCGAGGGCAATCCAAACCCCTGGGCCAGTGATCAAAAAGTAAGCAACCAATCAGGAGCGCCAAAGCGAGTGTTTGATTCAAATAACAATGGCGGCACGCAGCGAGGAGTCTTGTGCTGACATCGATTCTGCTATTTCAACCGTTTTGTCGAATCTATCGAGTATTTATTCTTTAAAAGATTAGCAGAGAATAGTTTTGAAGACATTTATTGGTGGCAAGGATGTTTTTACTCTTCTTCCGACCGGGTTTGGCAAGAGCTTGAAGAAGCCTAGCACGTCATTCAAGATAACAGGCAAGTGGTTTATCAAATCACATGCGAGGATGTTTTACAAGGACCCGCCTTCAGAAATACATCTCCTATCGAGAAGTCCCAGATCCTTGTGTGAAGCAGACAGCGAACTACAGGATCTGGCGAAAGTCAGGTTATATCGTGACAGGAGAACCATGTCAACTTTGGATGCGGTTATCTTAGCGATAGTTTGTGTATACCCTCGATATACATTTCATTGGAAAGCTTAGTTTATGGCCGTTCACGTGAGCACATAACTTCATTTAGTAAATTTGACCGAAACGACTGGTTTGGCTTTGCAGAGTCCCAAATGGTCTATTGTGAATGCACCCTAACTGGCCTCTCGTTTCCCTCCTCTGCCTCTCCTTTCTCTGCTCCCTGTTTCTTCCAGCTGGCCTGGTGTTTGGACAGGCTCCTATCGACTGGTGAAGAGTTCTCATCCTCTCTCTTCTCTGCCCTCAGCCCTCATGGCATAGCCTAGAAATCTAGACGCACCCTAGCGGCCAAAAATATTTTTGCCTAGCGGGATGGTCTAGGGTCGCACCGTTGAGGTCAAGCCTGCGCTAGACTTGAGTTCAGCCAATTCTAGCCAATCAGAACACTCTATCTGTGTACGGAGTCCTTGAGCCCGCCTTAGCTCACCTTCGGCTTCCGATAAGATGCCAGAGGGCTGGACCATGCGTTCTCGTTCGACGAGTTGGGTTTGAGACCGTATCATACAACCATAGAGAAAAACAAAAGATGGATGAGGCTAATGAAGCACGCTCGTTTGAATCGGCTTTGGAAGAGTTAAACTTGGGCTTTTCTTTGAAGTTTGAGCAGAAAGAAGCACTCAAGTCATTCGTTTTAAAGAAGGATGTATTTGCCGTTTTGCTGACCGGCTACGATTGGTCACAAATGCTGGCCTATTACGTGCAGAGGTAGTTTGAAAGACAACTGTTCATCCCACCCACAGGCTTCAACTCTGTGAATGGTCCGACCCCAGACTATACATTTCTGTGTAGTTTGGCTTGCCAGGCTACTCATGGCAGAATTCACTGTCTGAATGACATCAAAGGTGAAAATGTCCATATTTAGGGTCAATTATAGCACCCATGAAGCTAAAGGAAGACTGTGTTAATTGCACCTCGAAAGACTGACTCCCCTTGTTAGTTCCCAGTGCTCAGAGTCTGATGTCTGAGTGTCTAAAATAGATCCTCTCAGCAATTACTGTAGCTGAAATGAAGAAAACACTTGCCTATAATTGTATCACACACAAACCATTGTTTGTTCACATTTACAGTAAACATAAATAGATTCATACACTCTCTGTCTCATGCAAGACAGAGAACGCAAGCTCTCTCAAACACACACACACACACACACACACACGCACACACACACACACACACACACACACACACACACACACACAGTCACAAACTTACCCTACACTGCCAACAGTGTCAGTGAGACACAACATTCCACTTTCAGTACACAAGTCCAGTGCGTGTGAGCGATTGTGTGTGTGTGTGTGTGTGTGTGTGTGTGTGAAAGAGAGAGTGTAAGAGAGAGAGAGGGTGAAGAGATAGAGAGAGATGCTCACACACACATTCACACACTGAGCAATCTGACACCACATTTGTCACAGATCTTATTTTTAGAAGTTTAATTAGCTCTGCACATAAACCTTCTGTCATTAGGCCTTTCCCAGCCTCTCTCTGTGTGTGTGTGTGTGTGTGTGTGTGTGTGTGTGTGTGTGTGTGTGTGTGTGTGTGTGTGTGTGTGTCTGTGAGTGTGAGTGTGAGTGTGTGTGTGTGTGTGTGTGTGTGTGTGTGTGTGTGTGTGTGTGTGTCTGTACGTGTGGATGTGTGGATGTGAGTGTGGTCATTTTTATGTGTGTCGTTATGAAAGAGAGAAGGACAGTCTATTCATTGAGCAGAAAGGTGAATATGATCAATAGCAAAGTCAAACATTGTTCTTTCTCTAATAAAAAAGACTTTAGTACAAACACTGTAACTGAACACACGCAGACACAGACACAGACACACACAGACACACACACACACACACACACACACACACAGTTTAGTATCCAGCAAGTAAATAATCGTTTACAAATAATTTAGTGCATACAAGGAAATTGGTTAACTACATGTTTATTACATTTGTCTTACCAGTTTGTAAATTGTTTTCCTGCCGCCCAATGGTAAGCGAGCACTATTTCCTTTTCCAAAGCAATCTAGAAAAACGATGCAGATTCAGGTAGGATTTGAACAGGCAGTACTGTATGTGTCCAGCGTGGATGGCTGCATTGCTGTCCATTGTGCTACCATGTGACAAAGAGAGAGGAAGAACAGCTTTATGGGAAATACATGATCAAACTGACTGATGATATGCATGGCAACCCAATTGTATCATTGACAGGAATGACCCTCCATCTCAGCAGCTGGTGATTCAGGTAGCACTACTCTCATCTGGTTCGGATTAAGAAGAGGCCGTGCCATGGAGTTGCCGACCGGATGGGAGCTGCCCAACTCTGAAAGCTGCAGGAAGCAGTTCACCAGCTTATGGGAGCCTCTACGTCTGAAGCCCCTAGAGGAGTCAGGTGGTGCAATATGAACGGGTTAGAGTTTATACACAAACCTATTTGACTTACCTCATTCCTTTGGCTTGTATGAAAAGATACAACTTTCCTTTCTATCCCTTCTCTTTCTCTCTCTCTCTCTCTTGCTCTCTCACACATATTCTCTTTTTTCTCTTTCATCCCCTCTCCCTCTCTCCCTCTCTCTCTCCCCCTCTCTCTCTCTCTCACACAGTGTGCCTTTACAATACCCCAAGACCCACTCTGGCTTGAGCCTGTGGAATTTAAAATGCTGTACTTTATCAGGCTGACCATGGAGCACATGTATAATTGGATTTGGAAAATGTGAGGATGACTTTGCACGTGAGTGTGTGTGTGTGTGTGTGTGTGTGTGTGTGTGTGTGTGTGTGTGTGTGTGTGTGTGTGTGTGTGTGTGTCTGTGTGTGTCTGTGTGTGTGTGTGTGTGTGTGTGTGTGTGTGTGTGCGTGTGCGTGTGTGTGTGCGAAGAAAGAAAGTGACTACCATGAAAAAGACTACCATGTGTAATACTGGTTCATGGATGTATGATCACATGTAAGTTTAAGTGTGTGAGAGAGTGAGACAGTGTGTATGTGTGTGTGTGTGTGTGAGAGAGAGAGAGAGAGAGAGAGAGAGAGAGTGAGAGAGAAAAAGAGAGAGAGAGAGAGACTGTGCGCGTGCGTGCGTGCATTTATGTTTACGTTTGTAAAGAATCACACCGTCTGTTCCTACAGGGATCTTATCGACCTTCACGTTGGCTGCCTCTCAACTCCAATTAAAGACTTTAATCTGCGATGAATTATTGAACAATCCGTTAGCATAGCTCAGGAAGCACTCATGAATCCCTGTTCCTCTTTTAATTGGACTGCCAGGGCTCAGATGCGCGTACTGACCAGGGAGACAACGGAGAGAAGGGGGGGAGTCAGAGAGGTGTGGAGGGAAAGAAAAGAAGGAGGGAAGAAAAGGGAGGGGTTGTGAGAGAGAAAGAGTGTGAGGGGGAGAGAGTTGAATCAGTGAGAGGTATGAACGGAGTGAGAGAATGAGAGAGAGGGGAACTGCATTGTATTTCTCTCTTGTTATCTTAACAACAGGGTGCACACGTCCACACAAACACATGCGGGGTGCGCACACACACACACACACACACACACACACACAGACACACGCACACGCACACGCACACACTTCTGGAACAAAGGAATGTGCACAGCAGAGAAAAGGACAGACAAGAAAGAAAGGACGTATAAACTGTAACTAGGCAACCTTTATTATTGCTTCACAGAGACTCTCAGCCAGGCGCTGATATCCAAGAGGGGCTACCAGAGTCCAAAGGTATTCTTCTGAAGAATGTGATTAAAAAAACAAAACCATTCTATCACCAAACATTTCTTCCAGATAGGTTTCTAGTCATCTCGATTAGAAAATTAAATTCTTGAAAAATAATTTGTTAAAACATCCGAGCACGGATTTGAGAAGAGCGCACGAGCCACGTCAAAATGACGGATTACACAACGTTAATACCAAACTTAATTAATCTGTTAAATATTCAGATAACCTTAATGAAATCACTCAGTGAAATGACTTACTACACCAGCTGAGCAAAGATGAATAATAAGAGAGAGAGAGGGAGAGGGAGAGGGAGAGGGGGAGAGAGAGAGAGAGAGAGAGAGAGAGAGAGAGAGAGAGAGAGAATGATAGGGGAGGGCAAAGGTGGATATAATGGGAGTTTGTGAAGTGGGATTAGTTGAGCATCATTCTGTAATTAGAATATGAAGTCTACACACTTCATTAGCAATCCCAATAATAATACACACACACACACACACACACACACACACACACACACACACACACACACATACAAATGCATGCATTTCACGCCTAATGCATTTCACACAGGACAAGAGATCAGATTAGTTCCTCTGTAGCTCCCTGACGTGTGTCTCATAGGCTAGACAGTGTCTACTAATGCACTGGCCTTGTGGATCCCCAATCATCTAACTAGTCTTACAGCTAGTTCTCTCCCTGTTTCCCTTGGCAATGGGCACTGACTGACTCCTAGCCTAGATACTTCAGAGGTACACACACACACACACACACACACACAAAGAGAAAGAGATAGAGAGAGAGAGAAATAAGGATAGAGAGAGGGAGAGAGAGTGAAAGACACTATACGTAATAAAACTTTGATTAAAAGTCACAGCAGCAGGAGAGGAGTGAACAAGCTGTAGTGACAGAGACAGCCACCAAAGGGAATGGCAGACTAACCGTGCAAACCATGAAAGAATATGTGAGAACAAAAAAAACTCACCTCTTTTCCGTACCCCCCCCCACCACTCACTTTCTCTCTCACTCACACTCTCTCTCTCTCTCTCTCTCTCTCTCTCTCTGTCTCTCTACTGAATTTCTACAGATGCCAAATAGGCTATGCTCAAATACTTGAGTTCCTCTCCTCCAATTTCATTTGGATGGTCCATGATTAAATAATTACGCACGCTTTGATGTGATATTTCTTTAGCACAACAATTCCAATTTTATGCCTCTCAACCATCGCATCAAGTAACATCAGATTTCACTCTATATTGCCATCTAGTCCCTGTGTGTGTGTGTGTGTGTGTGTGTGTAGTTGTACAGTATATGTGCCTGTGTGTGTATGTGCTTGTGTGCATATATTTGTGTGTGTGTGTGTGTGTGTGTGTGTGTGTGTGTGTGTGTGTGTGTGTGTGTGTGTGTGTGTGTGTGTGTGTGTGTGTGTGTGTGTTTGTGTGTGTGTGTGTTTGTGTGTGTGTGTGTGTGTGTAGAGTGTACCACTCCAGTGTAGCCTTGAACAGTAAACACACTGATGGTTCTCTCTGTGTCAGCCTCCATGTTGCACGTTGTGCTGCCATTCTGTTAATTATCATAAGAATGACATTGATGTAGATTATCTTTCATGCAGTCAGGCAGCATCAGCGTCAGATTAAACATCTCCCCATATTTGTACTGTATGTTTGTATGTAGGCATTTGTGGAGGTGCAGACTGTATAAAGTATCATTTATGAAAAGTGAACATTCTGCTGACCCCCTCTTTTCCTCTAACTTTGCGACGTAGAAAATAAAAGATGATATTTATGACATCCATTTATTATGTGTTTGTGTGTGTGTTTGTTTGTGTGTGTGTGTGTGTGTGTGTGTGTGTGTGTGTGTGAGTGAGAGAGTGAGAGAGAGAGAGAGAGAGAGAGAGAGAGAGAGAGAGAGAGAGAGAGAGAGTGTGTGTGACAGAGTGTGTGTGACAGAGAGAGAGGCAGAAAATTCCCTGTGGATTTACAGTGATGAATGCGGCATTGCGATGTTGCCGATATTAGATGAGAGATTCAGGATTTCACTTCAAACACAGAGAGAGCGAGAGAGAGCGAGCGAGAGAGAAACTTTGCTTTGTTTTTATGGCTTGAAAGTCTATTCTTAAATATCTCAGTTTTAAAGTTGTAGTCATTGTTTTCAATCTGTCACTTGTGGTGGTGAGAACTGATGTCATTTTGTCCCCTGCCTCCTCTCTCTCTCTCTCTCTCTCTCTCTCTCTCTCTCTCTCTCTCTCTCTCTCTTGTGTGTATGTGTGTAGTGTGTGATGTCTTTGGCTTCAACACAGCATGATTTTTAGAGTGCGACTTAAAAGTGAGGGCACTATCCATCTCTCTCTTAGATTCAACCTCCCCAAAACACACTCAAACACACACACACACACACACACAAATAGGAGTCACTATGCAAACAGGAGCAACATCGACACACAAGTGTATGTTGTAGGCCAGAGGAGTGTGTATCTCGCTCTTTCAAAGACTTTTCTAGAGCAAAGCACTTGATCTTTTATTGGGGAAAGGAGGGAGGGCTGTGTTTGTGTGTGTGTGTTTGCCTGCATGCCTGTGTGTATGTGTGTGTGTGTGTATTTATCTGCCTGCCTGCCTGCCTGTGTGTGTGTGTGTGTGTGTGTGTGTGTGTGTGTGAGAGAGAGAGATAGATAGAGAGAGAGAGAGAGAGAGAGAGAGAGAGAGAGAGATAGAGAGAGTGTGTGTGTGTGTGTGTGTGTGTATTGCAACCGCATATATGTACATTTGGGAGCTAGGAGTCCTGGCTGTGCTAGCTGGTCTTTATGCTAATCAGATGTAATTGCACAGTCTGCGTTCAGTCTGTCCTCTTTAATTCGGCAGAAATTTGCATGATTATGCTACGCACTCAAATATGCTAATCTCCTCATTTTTCCTTCCCCTCTGTGTCGCTTATCCTCCTTTCCACACAGGCTTTCTCTCTCACACACACACACACATACTGTACACACTCCTACACTCTCTCTCTCTCACACATACACACACACACGCACAAGCACACAGACTCGCACACACTACACCAGACGTTCACTTGTTCGCACACTCTCATTCAGGCCTCTGCTTTCATCTGCCCCTCTGAGCACATATGTTCAGACGCCCGCTTCCAGATTCCTCTGGAGAAGGCGCAGACCTCTCATCACCTCTTCCCTGTAATGGCACACATTAAAAGGCCAAGTGCCTGCTGGTGATGGGAATGTATTTTATTATTAATTGTGTGTGTCAATTGTGGAGCTCATGGATTTCTCCTTTCATTGTTTTTTGTATGTCTTTGCCAGGGCTGTAACCTCTTCTCTGTTGAGTGTGCAGAGGTTTGTAGTGGTTGGCCGTGTATGAATTCTCAAGAAGACTCAAGCACAGAGATCAGCTAAAGGGTAGATTTGACAGATATTTAGATATAGGGCTGAAACTCTACACCTTACTATATTTCATGTCCTACTTGTATATCACATTGCACTTCTAGCTATGCAAACTATATTTTGTTGTCTTTGTACTTGTACTCTGCGCAATGACAATAAAGTTGAATCTAATCTAGTCTAATCTAAACCTCTTCTGGTATCTCATCTGTGTGAGTCCTGTGGGTGGGCTTGTGTTGATCTGCAGATCTCCTTCTCCATGCCTCAATCCAGTTCATATGTCTCTCTCCACAACAGTGATGTCCTTTCCCGGCCACCAAAGCCCAGTGAGCTGGACACAGTGACAGAACTGGAACTGTACTGTAGATTGTATCGACGGTTGAGAACGTCTTGATGGAGATTGGATGTTAATGTAGGTCACCTCGCTTTCATAGTGTAAGAATTTGTGTCGGTGAATCATTGTGCACAATACAACTACATCTACTGTAGGCCTACATGGTGTCAGAAAAAAAGGCACGGCTCACTCCCTGAAAAAGAAAATAGCTCAAATGTGTCATTTTTTTTTAACATGAACTGAGTAGTGCCATGAACTTTTTTTCTTCTTTCTTGCTTCAGGAAGGAATTTCTCTTAAATTTGCAAGGGCTAGACTCTTTTCAGCCGCCTTCATAATCTGCCGATGTGGTAGGCGTTGTGTTGGTGGAAATTATTACATGTCTCTCTGAAACTTTAGATGAGCTTTCACAGCAGCAAAAAAAAAAAAAAAAAAGAAATGAGCTATTACTTTGCTGAGATCAAGCTAAAACTTCAACAAGTGTGGATATTCAGTAGACCATGGTTGCCCAACTAAAACTGCACTAGACCCAGTGAGCCACCCCTCCTTCAGTACAGAGGCCTGATCCATTAGATACTTACCTATGGGCTTATGTTTTTCACCAGGAAAAATATATACTGTATATATATGTTTGGTTAATGTTTTTTTTGCTGAAGTCAGTCTGACACTCCGTTTAGCAGTAACATAATTTTGACATATACGGCCAACCGATGATTTTGAACACTGCTCTCTGCAGGCATGCCGATTGCTTTGGTAAGGACGGCACATATACAGTACGACAGACAAAATGAATGAATAACGATCCCTCATAACCCTTCATCTCTAAATTTGCATTGGGAGTACCTTCACAGACTGTAACTGCAAAATGCTGGAAGCCTGTATAATATCAGGAGGACAGTATAGGCTTAAATAATAACCATATGATCGTACATATTTCGTACATGATTTTTCTGTAAATACACACATACAGTAGGCCTAGGTCATGGGTTGAGACCCTGCAGCAATAATTTGTGTCCACTTGTATGGAGTTGATGAGCTGCGTGCATAATAGGTAAAAGCCAAAGGCAATTTACACCCTGGTACACATATCAATGTTGTGCTATTCATACCAGAGTAGAACTGGAAGTGGATGCTATTCATAGCCTGATGTATATAGCAAGCAATGTGTGCTATTTACACCCTGGTGTAAGTACTGATGTGCAAAGACTATTTTCACTCTGGTACAAATAGGCCTATGCTATTTGCGTCACTGTATGCTAAGCGTATGCTATTCGTACCCTGGTGTATAAAGTAATGTACTGTACTGTAGGCTGCTGTATGCTATTTACACCCTGGTGTGAACTAGCTAATTGTTGCAATCAAAACCTCCATTTGAAACCTGCTTTCTTCTTCAAATTATACGCCTTCTCTGTACAGACACTGTTACACATGCACACTCACACTTCTACTTATCTTGTGGGAATCGTGCCACGTTTTAAACCTGTACGCTAACCACTGAACTATTTGCGCTAACCACTGAACTATTTGCTTTCACATTCTGATGGGAGATCGCAGGCAAACTGTAATAAGTGCATAATCATATGATTGCTGTTGACTAACAATCTGACTGTTGTATGTGTTCACTGAAAAAAGATTATGAAAATCACAACTTTCCCACCTGAAAATGAATCAGAACAGATATTAGCGCTTCAGAATTCTTCACTTTCTACTAACCGCAAAAAAAGAATGTCCATAATGAATGTTCTGTGTGTGCGCACAACATAATGTGCTGTCATGCATCATAAAGGCCCAGCAGCTGTGTGACCAAGGGGTGCAAATTTCTGACTGAACTGGCGAGATGTTAACTTCTGACAAACTCGACGAAAACAGCAAAGTCTTTGTCTTCCAGACTCAAAAGTCAGTTCTCTTCAGTGTACAGCACTAAACCGAAGTCCAGCTAGCAAATATAACGTTTGTCACGCTATAGTTTCAACTTTAGCAACAAAAACACGGAGCAAGTCTTCAGCGTGGCTTCCACTCCAGTGTAGGCTTAGGCTACAGTCTCAGTCTCTCTTTCACTCCGTAGATAAAAACGAAAATAGTTATTTACTGAAAAATGATACTGATCGTGCTTGATGAGGACAACGGGTTGAGAGAAACTCCCAGACTTGTCGCTAGACTAGTTGCTACAGTAGGACGGGTAATCTTTTGCTTGATCAAGCAAATATATATATATATATATATATATTGTCATTGAATATAAATGACCCCTATATCTATGATATACACAGATGGTACAGAAACACATAAGTTAGACACAAAGCCACAATTTCTGGTTGTTAGAATATACTGTACTGTATAGCCACTGCACCAAGTGGGTTGAAAACTGCACTCAAGATTGCCTTAACTGCAGCTGCAAGACTAAAGCCCATAAATAAGATAAATGTTGAAAGTGGTGCAAAATTCTCTCTAAACAAAAGTAGTAACCCAATTATTCCAAGAGTTTACCTCAACTAAGCATCGGGGGAATTCAAAAGCTGATGTAAGAAATTGGGTCTTTGGTGTTTCAGTGTGTGTGTGTGTGCATCTGAAATCTGGCCAGTGGCCTTGGCTTCTGTTTTGTCTTTGTCTCTCCTCTCGCACTCACTCAAAGACTGTGTGTGTGTTTGTGAGTGTGTGTATTGTGTTCAGTGTGTGCACAGCTGTCAGGGTCAATAAACAGAGTGAGTTAAACCACTTTGTGTTGACACTGATCATGGACTAACACACACACACACACACACACACACACACACCCACACACACATGCACACAAACTCTCTCGCTCTCCCTCTCTCACACACAAACACAAGCAAAGCAAGCAAACAATTAATCACATTTGTGTGTGTGTGTGTGTGTGTGTGTGTGTGTCTTTGAACTGAAGGTGCCTATGTCCGTGAGTTTTGCCAGAAAGATCTCCCCCAGCACATAAATTATGCCTTTGAATTTCCGGCATCTGCAGCGAAGGCCATTGGAAATCTCCATATTCATGAGCCGAGTGAATAATTAATGCGGAAATTAAAGACAAGAAAACAACCTGGCCACTCTGATGATCCCTGAGTTAGACGGGACGGCACACACCTGCTTACAGGAAATTGCTGTACAGTTCACTCATACTATACTGTAATACACCAGCTACCAAAGCTCTCTTTGTGTGTGTGTGTGTGTGTGTGTGTGTGTGTGTGTATGTTGGTATGAGAGTGAGAGAGAGAGAGAGAGAGAGAGAGAGAGAGTTTTTCTGTGCTAATGTTACACTATGATATACATTTGTTTGACTGCTTTGGCAACATGAATGTCTTGTTTGTCATGCCAATAAAGCATCCTTGAATTGAATTGAATTGAGAGAGAGAAAATGTATGCAAGTTAGGATTATTAAAAAAGGAAGTGTCACAACCATTTCCCAAACACGTTTAATAATTCAGTTAGCATGAGTTGAGTGGGACAAGTGCCTCCCTTTGGCTGGTCAAGCATCACATGCTCATATAAATGACAATCAACTAAGCACCTCTAGAACCACGACACAAAACCATGTATTTTTAGAGATGTCCAGTTGCCATAGCAATCTACCTGACGGCACATGGTGACTCAGACCAAACCAAAGCTCCCGGAGCAGAAGGCCAGCAAATACAGGAAGAGGCTCATTTAATGATACAGGGGCAGAGCACGCAACTGTCCCACAAACCTGGCAACCGGCGTAACAAGCAATGTTGTCACAGCAATAGGGAGTGGAGGGAGAAAGAGGCTCCTTTGCCAGGTTCCACAAACACAAACACACACACTAACACACCAACACACTAAGACCAAGTTACACAAACACAGAGTGGACACTGACAAATAGAGAGAGAGAGAGCACAGAGAGGTAGAGAGGGATAAAAAATATAATCATAAATACACAAATATAGAAAATAACCACAGAGAGATATGTAGACATTTGCTACCGTAACTGTGACAATACATAATGGGACTCTGCATAAAAGTGGTAATCCATGAGTGCATGTTGGTTAAGTGAGTTCATGTTTGTATGGAAGTCTCTTGAAGCCACTCGTGACGGTGGGGTATCTCCGTATTCAGGCGCTGCTGCAGTCTTTGTCAGTGACAGACATGGAGAGACCAGCATACACTTGTGTAAGCTTATTTCCAGAATACAATGCTTTACACATGTTTCTTTTTCATGGCATCAACAACACTTTATTTTGTCCGTTTGTCTCTTGTGTCTGCTTGTGTTTGCAGTGAACACATGCTGAGTTCAACAAACACATTCCAGATTATCAACACCAGTTATGGCTTGAGTAAGAGGAGTTGCGTTTGTGATAATATGCATCGTGAAGTAATTGTGTCATGATAAACAATTTAGTGCTACTTGAGAGCCAGTATATGTTGGCAAAAAAAATAAGTAAATTGAAATGAATTAACCAGCTGTTGACCTCATATACACATGCAGGGAAATCACAAAGTCATTTTGAGTTTATCAAGCACAGTGGTTCAGTGTCTTTACTCAAGAGAAAGGCCAATACAGTTCAGAGGAATATATCATACAGAGGCCTGAAAACAGTGCATCCACTGGCAAATCCACAGGCACAGTCAGTTTAGATCTTTCACAAGACTCACAGGAAACCATCTTAGTAGAGTTTTCACACAGACAACACCTCACAATAGACCTCTAAAGTTCGCCTACAAAAAGGACAAAAAGCTGCCATCTTTGCCCATATAAGGAGATCCGGGAGTTAATTGAAGCTAACTGCCTATGGCAAGTTGCATTGTAAGTTAGCTTTGGGGTAGCAAAGATCAAAATGTGCTGTCTTTCTTCACCTACTGAAGATCACAGTATCCACTAGACGGCAGTGAACAAAACTGTGAAGAACGTTTGCATTTCCAATCCCCGCGAGAGTTTAACAGGTGCGATAATTGAAAATCCCCACGTTATTTTCCCATAGAAAACAAGATACCGGATCTCCTTATTATGACCGTCGCTAGCTAGGTGATACTGTATGTGCATATGAACAAATAGGAGATACAGGAGAGTTGACAAGCGCAATTTTTTTTTGTGGAGTGAATGTGCAGAACATAGCTGCGGTCATATTGTGTACCGCTATGCGGTGCATCTAGTTTGGGCAAAGATGGTAGCTTTTTTGTAGGCAAACTTCAGAGGTCTATGAGGCATAACCAAAACCTTTGGCTAATGGGGAAAACAGAGTACGTAAGTATCCTGGGCTAGCAGGGCAGGATTGGGCTGAGTGTGGCCATGGGTCATGAAACTTCTGTAATATCAGCCCTTCAAGTGATTAATGTCTAAAAATCACAAAAATGACAAAAGCATAAAAATCGCAAATTAAAATCTGTGTGCTACCATATCAAATTTCCTCATGTGTCCATTAACCCTTCCTTCACCTGCACTCACCATACTGTACCTGACAAAGGGCCTGAGCCTGGATTAGCTAAGATGGAACATTATGTATAGACGCTACTCGCAGTGTACCGCTGTATCTCCATTATCGCTTTTCCCACCAGCTACATGTATTTGCGTCTCTACCGAATATAAGGATTTGCTCATATAACAATATTAGCCTATAGCCTAAAGTAAGTCTTGTAGGACGTAAAAAACAGCCGTAGGGTAGCTTTTATGCATTTACCTTAGTAATAGTAGGACTATCCCATTCCCAGCATCATCTAGCAATGTTGGTCTAATAAATGTTCTTCAAATAATTACAAAGACTTTGTAAGGCGATGACAAATTTTCGGCGCTCACTGTGCACAAGACACTCCTGGGGCAATCCTAGTGTCCCCTAGCTAGGTCATACCAAACTCTCGTACTATCGCGAGGGTCTGGACCTACTCCAGTCAGAATCGATTTCAGTGCAGGAGGTGTGAACTCAAACTGTTGGAGTTTGAAACGATTGGACCTGATTAATCACTAACGTTTGGTTGTGACAGCTATAGAGACTACAACGTGCATATGCTCGACGTCATTGTTAACACCCACCTTCCCCCATCCCCCCCGTTATCTGATTGGTCCGTATGGAATGCATCCTGAGAAATCAAGTTCAATGGGATCAGACCCAGATGTAATGGTGAAGGGAAATGAAAATTGAGCGGAAGCTTACGGAAGGCTATGCCAGGCTATGTGACGCCCCATGTACAGAAATGTCACGCGAGATCTCACACAAGATCTCACACGGAAGCCGGAAAGGACCATGGGTAGTCCGGTGTTGGCTCAGAGTAGTGTGAGATACGTGCTACAGACAGGAGAAAAGTACAAGAAAGACAGGATGGACAATACAGAAAGTTGTCATCAGTTGTTATTGCGATACGGTCGGTCTCTGGTGAACCAGTGGCTTGTTGTTTTGAATGTGGACATTGACACTTCTATCGAAATGCTAAAGTGATGGATCACCATGTCTGCAGTCATAATTTTGAGAAGGACGACTTCGTTATTCCGAGAAGAGCTTCTGACCCAAAGAAATCAAAGAAAGTTTGCTTGAAGAAGCACTCCAACTGCCTACGGATAGACTGGAGGTAAGCTGTTTCCTTATTTCATTTCTTGTGTATACGATGGTGATTGATGTTGGGGAAGATCATGCATCAGGAAACAAAGTGTGGTTGTCAGTCATAGGTCCTCTTAACTTAAGAAGTAAGACAATTGTCTACATAGTCTTGAGACTATTTGCATTTACATGGGCTTTGACTATATTTTGTTTATATTGACGATATGTTTACTCTGTGAAAAAGGCCTTTCAGAAATGTGCCGTATTGTTACTGTGTGGTAGTATACATAACGTTAGTGGTAGGCTGACATTAACAGAATTCACATGCATATGTCTTGTTTGATATACCCAGCTTCGTGGCTTAAAGTTATAAAGTTAAAGGTTAAAGTTCACAAACTATGCCAACGTTTTTACTGACTGTTATTAACTGCCTCAAACAACAAAGTTTACTCGTTTTTTTCTGGATGATTGCATTGCGTTCGATAATTGACACATACAGACTTTCCTTCGCGAGGAGCTGGGAGTGGTAGCTCTTGGCCCCATGCTAATCCATTGTTTGCGATTTTGGGCTGTAACATTTGCTCGTATGTACAGTAGACCCCTTCAAATAAAGTGTTACTCAAAATGCTTGATGCTCGGCATGTCACTGCCGTCTAACCTTTGTCTGAGAATGCCTCTGGCAGGCAATCAGGCCTTTCCGACGCAAGAAGAGAATCACAGAGAAGGAGCAAGAGAGGGAGGGAAATCGATGTACATGTGGCTACCCTGCGGAGTGAAAAATCACCCAACTCAACCGCCTGGGTTATCAATCACCGGCAGGATGGGCAAAGGAGTGCTTCTGTATTGACTCCAGTTAGGCCTACTGCCTCAGTGCAGACGCAGTGATGGCTCTTGTAGAAAGACAGAGAGAGAGAGAGAGAGAGAGAGAGAGAGAGAGAGAGAGAGAATAAAAAGCTGCTGCCACGTGACACGTGTATGTGAGTGGGTTGGCTTTTAGACATGCATTTCTAGCACTTGGCCTTTTT